>NC_056742.1:413793345-413925845 GCF_019279795.1 Protopterus annectens | reverse complement strand
CCACACACACACCCTCCCTGCTAGTTATATATACCAACTTTAAGATTGCACTACAGTGGAGAAAGGGCGTGTTTGCTTATAACTAAGTTACAGGTAAGTACTTTCTTATGTTTCCTTTATGTTGGCCAGCTATCATCATTCGATGTAAATTGTTACGATGATATGGCCATTTGATTAAAGCAAGGTTCGATCGATTAGTGTTCGAACAGCTATTTGATGAATGTGCTGTTTGACAATTAAAGATAGACCCACCAGTTATAATAAGGTTTATACTTAACAGTTGCACTGAATGATGATAACACTGACTTCCCAGGAATTTACCCATCTCTCTCTCTCTGAATTTAGTGCCTCACATTGCTAGCTTACCAAAAATAACTGAATACTGGCTACAGCTGATGTATTCAAACATGCCATGCAATTTTCTGAAGATGCTACTGATACCTTTCTGTACAACAACCCCCTTCATTCTCCTGTAGTGGTTTACTTCCAAAAGTCAGACAAGGCTGGTACACCCAGAACACAATTACTGTACCACCCTTAAAATGAGTCAACTATAATCTAATATATTAGGATAGAATAGCTAACCAGTCCTTTTGATTCCATCTTTGAAATGTGGATGCCAGTATTATAACTCCATAGCTTAACATCATTACCCTTATATATTAACAATTCACCAGCCATAAGCTTTTGAAATTATCTAAATGCAAACCTTTACTAAATGAATTTAGGCAATACAGTTTATGAATTAAATATACCAAATAAGATGTAAATTTAAAGAAACATATAAAATAGTAAGTTTAAACATACAGATGACATTAAAAATGCTATCAGTAAGCTAGATTTGACCCTATTTCTGATTCAAGATAACAGTACTCTACTGATTCTGACTTTTAAGGACAGTTCGCTAATGCAAACAGTGAACAGCCAGCAAACATCCGTCGCTGTGAGCTCACTGATACTAACAGCAGGCATTTACTTTTAGCGTTTTTAGTCCAAGAAAAAAAATTCACAAAGGCCATGGGCCAAGGACTGCAAGAAAGAAGCATTATCTGCCACATAGAATAACTGCTACTTAGTTTAAAAATTATCTAAGGCATAAACTACTTTTCTTGCAGAAAATCGGGAAGAATTTCTTGGAGTGAATCAGCTGTGGAAAATATAGAATTAGCAAGTCTCTTTAGGCCAGTCACTCTTTTTAAGAAGTCTAGAATATTTTCCTTCCTTGTCAAATACAATTTAAATCCAAATAATTAGATCTTAATGGGTGTTGCAGCTACACAAGGTAATGCTTTAATGGCAGGAAGTATCTGCTAAGAAACACAAAGCCTTGTTAATGTGAGTCTGTTGGGAGGGCATTCTCACACACACACACAGACACACACACACACACACACACACACACACACACACACACACACACACACACACACACACACACACAAAATAGAATTTTTGTGCAGTTTCTTTACATTTTAGTTCTTTTCTGTAGTATTACAGTAAAACCAGTACATGTAATTTTGAAATTATATTTTATATTTTTGCTGCATCTTTAGAGAAAAAAATTGCAGGTATTTAGACAACATTTATACATTTCTTACCCTTACACTGTCTCTACACATACAAAAAAAAAACAAATTCTGTAGAAGATACAATTGTAGCACCTAGTTATACATAGTCACCTGTCATATTACTACATCATAGGGAAAAGGATATACCAACTTCAGTGAATTAGCACCTTAAAAAGTCAGTCATGATTATTCATGAGTCATATCGCACTACTCCTGTTAGGGTGGTTTTGATAATTGAGCTAAATATCTTAGGAGGTATGATGTAGGTGGGAAGATTAACAAGAAAAAAATGTTGTGCAGAGAAATTGACAAATTATATTCCTAAACAAATATTAATTCTTAGCTCAGGTCAGCACTGACAGTTTAGTTAAGACAAAATCTGTAAATGGAACACTGGCCGCCATCTTAAACAATTTATCTAAAGTCAGTGCCAAAATGATGTTCCCATAAGTCAGAACTAGGTTTAGATGCAATAGCAGGTGGAGAACAATAAAAGTGCTTGTACTGAGTGCAGTACTATAATACAGAAAGATATAAGATGGATAGAAGAAAGATTTGTTGTCACAGAGAATAGAGATACATCTAGTAAGAATAGAGCAATAAATTAGAGTAGTTGTGTCAATGTAGATATTGTAAGAAGGGGGAAGGAACAGACAAGTCAAGCCAATGGATGATGGGAGGATGTTAGAAAATAAATCAGAACAGTGGGTAGAGTAAAGCTAGTTTGACGCACTCTTGAATTTTCATGTCTTGCTCAGCATAGTACGGCTGTCTGCAGGTCATTTTCAAGGTTATGCAAAAACAATTATGGTTAAAGAAATCTTTGTAATATCTGTTAATATGGTCCTGGAAATTACTAATTACTATATAATAATTTCCTCCTCCCTGTAGTTGACCACCAGCTGGTCTCTCCTCATTCACTGGGCCTATTGGACATACCTTAGCCTCCCTAGGATGAACCCAGCACCATGTTCAGGGCTGGTGAGGGGACTAAGGATAATGGTGAAGCATCATATTGCTTCCTAGGATTGTGCCCAAGTCACCCGTTACCCTATGGCAACCATACAAGCTCCCCAGTTGATGTCTTCAGGAGCTGCATGTATACTTCCACCCTTAAACACCCCCTTGACCAAGCGGTATACTGCTTGCAGTATGGAGATCACTAAGTTTTTAATGCTACTGCTGCAGCAAGCTAGGCATACCTGTCCCCAGGATGGATGAACCCCAAATAACTATGCACTCCCATCCTCCCCCACCTGCTCCTATCTGTCTCTGTTCTGAGAGTTAAACATATGTCATCTGAGACACAGTAAGAGCTATATCCCTGTGTACAACAGGTTGGTCAGTTACTATATAGTGTTATGCAGTAGCATGGACTTGTTTCCTCTTAAAGGACACCAATCAAATGTCAAACATTTCTCAACATAAAATGCATTTATTTTACTTTAATATAACCACAAGAGTGTTAAATTTGAATAAAGCATGCTTTGAGTACTTTTTCTCTGGCCATGGCTGGTTTTGCAGTCTCTCTGTATCCCAGTTTGACTTTTTGAGAACTCTTTTATTATTTTCTTTGAGAATTTGTGAAACAGTGGTTACATCGTGCAGTAACTCTTCAGATAGGGAAGCTGCAGAAGAATGATGTAACCAGTTTTAATTCTGAGGCTCGATAGTGCAGTTACAGTGGTTACATCATGCAGTAACGCTTTAGATTAGGAAGCTGCTGAAGAATGATGTAACCAGTTTTAATTCTGAGGCTCATTAGTGCAGTTACAGTGGTTACATCATGCAGTAACGCTTTAGATTAGGAAGCTGCAGAAGAATGATGTAACCAATTTTAATTTTGAGGGTCATTAGTGCAGTTCCTGTAATAGCGAGACTGAATGAATAAACATGCAGACTTACATAAACTAAGTCTGAAATCACTGGCTCTGAGTGTCCCATCCTTCTGATATATGTTGATCTTGGAGTTAGTATGGTTATAACTGATGGGGGGGTTGGGGATATACCCACCACGGGTATGTTTGACATTTTGCATTCTTCTGTATTTTTCATGGATGGAGTTATAATTACAGGTCTCATAATTACAGTGGTGAGCCCCATAAGTTGTATCTACATCTACAATATTTATGGTTTTAATAATATCCATCAGTTATCTTACTAATTCCAGATGCAAGGAAGGTTCTAAAACCCTGTTTAGAAGCTCATAACTATGAAGACTACCAAATCAAGATGGTACATGTGAGCTGTGAGTCCCAGATGGTAAGTATCATACAGTATCACATTATGTATGAAAGCAGTATCTGAAACTATAGTTTTAACTTTTAAACAATAGGAAGAAACTAACTTTTGAAGTCTGGCATTTAAATGTACACCAGAAAGCTGTTTAAGAGATAACCACAGACAAAACCCAGAGTCATAAAAAACATAAACAGACACTAGTCATCTATACTCAAAAGAAGAAGTAAAAAAGAGTACTGCCATTGGAAGAGACAGACCCACAGAAATGTTGTTCTTGTCTAGTATAGTTTATTTATTTATTTATTTATTTATTTATTTATCATTTGTTAACCAGGAAAGTCCAGTTTGTAATGAGCCAATTTTTAGCAGAGGCAGAGGGAGAAACACTCCAGACGTATGTCTTTCTAACATGGGAGGAAACCGGAACACTCACAGGAAACCCACACAAACACAGGAAGGAAAGGCAGACTCCGCACTGAAGAACCTCTTGCTGTGAGGCGACAATGCTAACCACTGCACCATTAGTCTAATGAGGAGATGCACACTGTAGGAAAGTAAATTTTCACTTCAAAAACAAAACCACAATTTATATTAGCCTCATCAGGCCATTCTGGAGTATTATAAATAAGCAAAACAATGCAGCCACATTTTCCATATGTGTATATATATATATATATATATATATATATATATATATATATATATATATATATGCTTATGATTAATGAAGGATACTGTTGCAGGTATATCTTGTCTCATTCCCTTTTCATAACAATTATAAACAGGATGTCTAGACACAGTTAAAGTTTGAAGAGCATTCATTTTGGGCATGTAAAGCTTGCATCTTTGTGATTTAAGTGGTGATGTCCTGTTGGTCTCAAGTTACTAAGATGCCCAGCATACAGTGGAGTAGTTTCTACTGAGTGTGAATGGATGGGATGAGAATCAGCAACTCCAAATCATAGGTCATAGTTCTCTTTAGGCACAAATGGATTGCTGTCTGCAGGTGAGAGATGAGAACCTACCTCAAGTGGAGGAGTTTGCTTGTTGAGGTCATGTTCACAAGTGAGTTTAGAGGGAATCAGGAAACTGACCACTGGATGGGTGCAGCAATGACATCAATACTGGCTTTGTCCTGGATGTGGTTAAAGTAAAAGGTGACTCATAGGACCGACATTTGGTGCTTGAATGGTCAACATGATGGATACAAGTGGTGGAAATAACGTTCCTTCACAAAGCTGCAGAAGTCACACTTTATGAGAGTGAAGAGGCTGGAAGCCTAGGAGGACCTTAGGTTAAATCCGTTGATCTTCTGGGTCGAGAGCTGACATTTGAGGTCCATTGGGCACCTAATGATGATACTCACTACTACTCACTACTGCCTCTTGTGAAAGATGCACCAGCCCTAACACTCTGGGAGGAAGCTCAGTGGCAGACCCAGAATATGACCTTGAGATTATATCTCTCAGCTTGCCTGGGAGTGCCTAAGTATCTTGCAGAATAAGCTGGAAACTTTCCTATAGATAGATAATTTTACTACCAGGTCAGTCATCAGGACCAAGTGATTTAAAATTGGATGGATACATGGATGATAAAGCATTTAGGGTGATGCAGGTACATTAGTGCCAAAATCGTCAAGAACTAACACAAACTTTCACTCTATTTGATCTTTAAGATTCACAGGATCAAGTTAGAACCCTGATTTGGTGTTGTCTCAGCTCTGCATATCCTGCAGTGTATAGCATAAAATGATTGGGTAATTATCAAACATTATGCAGGAACTAAGTAAATTAACCAGTCAGCCATATAGAGCAACTACAAAATGAATGAAGACAAATAGGAGAAAGAAGGAAGATAATGGATTCTAACAAAGAAAAAGAGACATATTGAGGGAGGAATTATTTTGCCCAGTTGAAGGAAGGTCATTCTTTTGAGTTGTCATAGATTTGTGAGAAACTTTTGCTTCAATGGATGAATGAGACCACTCACAGCATTGGGAGTGATACAGTATGCGTTGCTTCACATGTGAGGAAGTATGAGGTGGAAGGAACATTCTGTTCTAGTTTGGTAATGAAAAAGAAGGAGGCCATCAAGTTTGAATGGAATTACAGAAGAAAAGTATTAACAATGCTGTCAACAGTTTCTAACAAGAAGAAGAAGACATTAAGCTTGTGTGATGAAACCCACTTTCATTAAGAAAAAAATGTAATAAATATAGATGAAAAATGGAAAGAATATATTTGCATGTCAAAATGTTGTATCTTCTGATGTTCACTCAAGTGAAGGCACAGGGGGCCCTCTGTTAAGAGTAGAATATGTTCTGCAACTTGCCTGCATGTAATCCTGCATCTGTATTTCTTTGTCAGAGTTTTGCTGTCACGTGGCAGTACAATCCCTGTGTATTCCTTCATCTAGCCCACTCATTCAGCTGGTATTCTGGTATAGATCACGACATAGTTCCTACTGGGATAGATACTATTGTTATAGATAAGGTTTCTTTGGAGTCGTTTTTCTTATTTTGCACTGCTTTGATCCCACAATTTGTTAGAATATAGTACAAATATTACCACATATCCATATTTCTCTTTAGCAAGGAGTTGCAATTCCAGAGTCACAAGATTACATACACAAAGCACATGTTTTTTGTTGTGGATAAAATCACATGAAAGCCCTTGGTATCTGTGTTTGTAGGACCACAGATATCAGTCAATAACGTGCATGCATCGTTTAACCTGGTATTCCTGTATTGAGTGTTGCTTTTCAATTTCACGTTTTTAAAATTTTTCTGTATGGAGAATTATTTTGCCTGCATTCCAGTGCTAAGTTTTTAATTCTATTTTGTATTGGATTTGACTACTTTCCATCTTATCTGCTTCTTGTTTTGAGTCTGAAAATACTCTCTCTTGGAGTCATGGCTGAAATGGGTCCTGTTACTTCAGTAAATTATCCTAGCTTACAGACTTAATAAAGCAGTAAGTATGCAGTTTGTGCATATATTTGTTAACCAGGAAAGACATGACTTATTTTGCCTGATGATAACCATATATGGTTGCTTGTGTGATTGTGCAGTTTCGCTTTCCTTTTTAATGCTCCAGTGAAGTAATAACCCCCAGACATCTAATTTTTCACCTCTTGTACTGATAATATTAATGATGTCCTTTGCATTTGTCAAGTATTTTGCTGCAAATCAAAATTAACTCGGGTGATAGTTGGAAAAAAGAAACAGTGCAACACTTTTATTGCATAAGATGTACTATATTAACTGGACCATTTTCTAAACTTTATTCTTGTTTAAGAATCAAAGTACTACATTCAAGTCATTACAAAAATTAACAGCTTATATTTCACTGCTAGTGTAGTGGGTTGATGAAGATCTTACTTTAAGATCAAAGTGAAAATTTCACTTTAGTTGAGGGTTGTTAGGTTAGTATGAAAACTGAACTTTTGAGGAATGCCTTGCATTTATATCTGGTAATGGTCTTAAAAGCAAACATTCTGCTGAACTATTTTTCCTTCAACATCTGAAAGCTGGATAATTTCCAATTAAAATATTTATTGTTCCTGTTTTCCCTTTGAATGGTCTGACAGCTGCTGTGTGAGAGAGACATGTCTAAGCTGCGATAGTAGCAACATCTGTCTATAAGTTTGAAGTACATAATAGCCTAAGTGATAGATGTTACAATTAAGAATGTCTTCAGAGTTTCTGCTTTTATGTATTTTCTAAATTTGCTGAGCAGATGAGTATGTTAACCAGGCTACAAATGTGTCAGAGAGCTTGAAACACATCCAACAGATTCTGAATGTGCCTAGTATCCACAGCTTGGTGCCGTTAGAAAGGGCCTCATTAATTTTGCAATCTTCTTCATGCACTGTATACAGTGATGACAGTATTCAAGCATGGCTTGCTTCAGCACAGAAAGGGGCCACTAAGGCAGGTACATTACTATCATTCCCTGGAATTCTGCACAACTTGCATTTGTTAGCAGAAAGAAAACTTAAAATCCTCCTGCCCATTTTAGCTCTGCTTTAGCAGTCTTTTCCATTGTTTTTGCACTGACACACTATACTGTGAAGGTACGGTTTCATAAACCTTCATTGGCACTGATTTTCTATAATTATATTTGACCCACGTATCCTAGTGTGCTTTGTCCTTCCTGATGCATTGTTCTACTTTCAGCCATTCATGCCTGTATGACCTGTCAAAAGTATTATTAGTTATTTTTTCTTCATGTTTTCCAGTTCACATCTTACAGCACAGTGGATAAAACAGTTAATATCTAGTAAGACAATCCAAAGTGAAATGCCTTGAAATGAGTAACTAACTTATATAATAGCAAATGGGATTACATACCAATGGTCAGTCTAGAACTACTGGAAGAGAACTTGTTTTATTTTAAACTACATTTCAAACATGAAATGTTTCCCATGTAATATGCACTAATAATTTTGTAGTTACAACATATTGTTTAAAATGCACCCTTTAGAACTGAAACAAATATTTGAATACAGTGATATGTTGAGAAAAATAAGACATTAAGACTCCAAATGAGTTGACAAAAGTATGCCCAAACTTCAGTTATAATTTCAGCAGCTGTAAACCAGGAACAATGGAATTTTACCTGACTTTCTCGCATACACATATATATACACACAAATGAACATATAAAGTTCATGACGGCTATGGCTATGCTATAAAATGTTTATACAAAAACAAAAAAGCCAAGCTGTTCAGTCACTACCAGTTTATTACTGCTGTGGTTACCTCAGCAATTCGCCTTCTCAGGATAATTCATCAGTTTAACAGTGTGCCTTAAATACAGGAAGAATGCCAATACAATAATCAATTATTCAATTATATAATTAATTAATATTCAATGACTTAATTTAATACATTAAAATCTAAGTGTAATATCCACATTTCTTTATTTAAATACCCAAATTACAGACAAACATTTATTTCGAGATTTAAGCCCCTAGGGAATAATGTTCTAAAATTGAAAATCACCTTACTTTCTAACAGATATAACAAAATCACCAAAATCACTCCCCCTCCCCAGAAGAAAGAACTGAGCTAGCACACACACCAGATCCAGTATACAGACCTCAGACCTTGGTGTACCTTACTAAAATGTTCAGCTATAGGAAATATAGATTTTGACTTTTCGTTTTGTCTGACCCACATAGCATCTGGGGTTGATGTAAGCACATCCCACTATATAAACTACCTCATAAGATTCACAGTCAAATCTGTCATTGGAAATTAAGCTTTTCCCATTAATTTTAGTTCCTGATAAATTTCTTGCCAAAGGGCATGCATTACAGTGTCCACAAGTAAATGTGCCTGTATGATTTAAAGGCACCACATTAGACCTTTGTTCAAAACTAAGTACCTCTTTCAAATGATAAAATCTTCCATATGAAAATGTAATATGTTTGGGAAATAATGCATCCACTGTTTCACCAAAACAAACCATATGCCAATAATCTTTAAATACTCTTTCCAAAGTTGATAAGGGTGAGTATTTTGTTACAAAAAAGATTTTTTTCAGAATCACCCATGTGTTTAGGGTTTTCCCCAAAATAAATGTTGTCTCCCTTTTTCCTTTCCTACTACTGTCTACACTAATGTTTCCACTAATTTTCATTTTGAGCTTAGTTAATTGTTCCAAAGAATAACAGCGTTCTAACAATCTCCTATTTACCTCCCTTAAACCTACTTCCTTAAATCCTTCTACAGAGGTATTATTATAAATCCTTCTCATCTCTCCAAATGGTAAAGCAGCTAACAAATGTGGTGGATGCATACTTGAAGAATGCAAAAAATTATTAACTGCTGTCTCCTTGACATAAGGTCGATACTGAATTTCTGATCCTCCATCTATATAAAAAAATAACATCCAGAAATTTAATAAATTTCCTATGCAATTCATATGTGAATTTCAAACCATGTTAATTTGCATTAAGGTTTTCTTCAAAAACCTCCAAAAATCCCTTCTCTCCCTTACATATAAAAACAAGTTATCAATAAATCGTTTGTACAAAATTACATGTTTCAGAAAGAATTTAGTGGGATATGACATTTTTTTTCAAAATCCCCCATATAAATAATTGCATATATAGGCGCATATGACACCCCCCATTTCAGTACCCCTAATTTGCAAAAAGAGTCACTTTCAAGAATGAAATAGTTATGCGTCGGACAAAATTCTAACAGCAGAATCAAGAATCAGATATGAGGCCCTTCATCCATGATAATATGAAGTGCTTCCAAACCCCACTTATGCTGAATATTCATGTACAAAAATATAATGTCAACTGTTACCCAGTAATAATCATTACTCCAATTGATCCTTTTTACCCATTCCAGTAATTCTCGACTGTGATTAATATGTGCAGTCACCCTTTGTGATAACCTTTTTAACTGAAAATGTAAAAAGATACCAACATTTTGCAAAAGTTTTTAAATTCTTATGTATTTTTGGAATAGCATAAACTATAGGATTAACTTGTTTAGCAATGTGTAGTTTTTTAACATCATTAGATGAGAAAAACCCCAACCTCTTTACACATTCCAATAATTCCAATAAAGCTAAGTTGAAAGAAATCACATGGTTGTTCAATTCTTTATATTCCATTTGGTTATCTAGTAAATCAAGAACCATCCTATTATAATCACTTTTGTTCAGAATTATACAGTAAGGTCCTTTATCTGCCTGTCTAAACACAAACCTATTCGTTTGCCCTTCATTCTTTGAAAGGTTGTATTGTTTTTGAGTTTTCAAAAATTTTTATATTTAAACTCTACCTTTTTAAATAATACTTTTTCAAACAGATTAATTGCAGACAGTTTTTTTGGAGGTACAAAGTTGCTAACATGAGAAAAAACAGGAACAAATAATTTTCCATAACCAGTAAATAAATTGTCTGATGCAATTTCATTTTCACTGTCTCTATCTTCACAAAACTCATTTTCATAAATGGATAAGTTCAAAAGTGAATCTTCAGCTGATTTTCCTCAGATTCACACACATCTCAATGTTCTTGCCTTGTGTATTTATCATGAAAAAAATGTAAATAAAGCTTTCAACAAAATTTGCTAATATCTAATAACAAGTCTGGTAAAGCTGCATTTCTCATCAGTACAAATTTAGTGCCCTTTAATAAAACAATTTTTTACCACTGAAATAACAGCTAAACTCAATAAATTGATAATATTCACCTTCTGATTACTCCTATCAAAAAAGTCTGTCTCAAAAATCCTTTCAGTTCCAAACGATATATTTATGTCCTCCTGCCTTGACCTCTTCCCTCAGTCTCTTTGACTCTGGTGTTTTGTTGGAAAGAGAAATCCCCTTTATTTCTGCTGGGTTGTTCTACCATTCGAACATTATTAGCAGTCTGAACATCCTCAAAGGAAACTCTTTTCCTACTCAAAATAATATCAGCCAAAGAAACAAAAGAATCAAGTCCCACGCCATCATGGTTATCTCCAGACTTCACCTTTGACCTGCCATGATACGATTTACATTGCCATGTGAAAAATAAACCAGATTCAAATTCTTTAAGGTCCTGATTAATCTTTTTCTTTTTTGGGCCAAAATTTCACTTCTACGTTTTTCAATTTTGATGTTGATATCCTTCATCTCTCACAATAAAGTATTTCAGAAACCTCATTACTTAAAAGGTTTTGTAACTGCGCAGTTTCTTTTTGGATTTTATCATGTGACGTTAAATTGCTTTTAATTAAAATATACAGCTAGCCCAGTGTACACTGCAGTGAAAATTGCTTCCATTCTTCAAGTAAATCGACTTCCCCATCATTAATCGCAGGTAAATGTTCAACACACAGACTTCATGGAACAATGTTCAAGCTGATATATTTCTCAAGCTATTTAGTATCATAATACAATGCTATTTCTTTTAGCATCAGTTTCTCTAAGAGTTCAAACTTATTCAGACTATTGCACCATTCACCATCAGCCATAGACCACAGGAAGACAGCTTCTGTTCTCTGTCACATAATAAATCTGTAAAATCAAACTTATCCTGGATTATAGGTATCCAGACTTCCCCTGGAACTCCTTCAACCAAATCAGAAGCCATCAGACCACCAACAAACTGAATACATGCAAACAAAATACTAAAAAGTCTTGCTGTTCAGTCACCAGGTTGGTGCTGAATAGAGTCATTGAGGATCTCTGCTTCACATAAATTGTGAGTTTATGTCAGAAGAGCTACAATCTCTCGGAGATATATTTGTCTCTTCAGTATGCTCTGTTAATGTCACAGGCTAGGTTGAGATTCCTGGAGTGAGTGACTCTTGTTCCATTTGATTTGCAGATGTTCAGCATTTCCATTAGGGCAGGGTCAGAGACTGCTATGTAGGCCAAACATAAGTTACTTCTCAGCAGTCTGTAGGATACAGAGTACAGTGACAGGGCTTTCAGTCTTTCCATGTAGGTCATGTTTTGGAGGCCCTGAATTTTCTTAGTGAGAAACCTCTGTGGTCTCTCCAGCTGCTGTTGGTGTCTGGTGAGGTACATGCAAAAGACTGCATTGTACTCTATTAGTGGTCTGATGAAGGTCGAGTACAGAGGAGTTAAAAGGTTGTTGACTGAACAAAATATTACCGACCAGGTTCTAATGCCTTCACCCCTTGACTTCAAGAGTAGGTTTGTTCTTACACATAACAAACACATCTTTAGTATGTGTTGCATTGTTAAGAAAAACTGGGAGTTTATTGTAAATAATGCCCATTTACTTGAAATCTTGGGTGTCTCCCCTGGTTTTGTTTTTAAGAGGGGTAAAAACTTGAAAGAATTTTTACAAACAGGAGATTTACACCCTGTCCTGTCTAGACAAATTGGAACTTTCCCCTGCGGGTTCTGTAATTGGTGTAGACTATTAAAAACAGGGAACTCTTTTATGATAAGAGGTGAAAAATATTATATCAGACACAAGATTTTTTGTGACTCTAGATCAATAATCTACATTGCACTTTGTAATTGTTGTTCGGCATTTTATGTTGGTAAAACGGACCGCAGATTGCGAGACCGTGTTTACCAACATAATTATGCCATAAAAAATAAAAAAACGGACAACGCCCTTTCCAAACATGTCCTAGACAATATGGGACATAGTTTCTCACTTATGGGGATTGACGTAGTGAAGGTTGGGATCAGGGGGGGCCCTCAAACGCTCCTACTTGAATTAAAAGAACTGGAATGGCAGCTATTACTAAATGCTTTTTCTCCACCTGGCCTTAACGAAATGTGTAACATTTCTGTTATTTTAAAATATAAAAGCTACCTCAGAAATTAATAATGCGTACTAGACCTAAAGTTATTCTTATTATGTTTGGCATTTAGATAAATAAATAAAAAGTTTCTGTTTGGGAACCTTTTGTACAAGGTTGTTAGGGACAACTTAATTCTTCAACCCTTTATGTTTAATGCCTGTACATTTAACTTGTTTGAGTACATGATATTCAGTTTCATACATAGAAATTGTTTAGAACACACATTTGGGGTATATTAGATAAACTTTTATGGTGTTAAATGCTTAGGTACTTTATTTGTTTTTAACTCTTTAAACCTTTTAGGTACCTAAAAGTAAAAATGTATGTTCTACCTTTAATTTTTGCCTGGTCTGTATTTAGATGTATGCCTCTGATTGAGGTATTAGGATTTTATATGGCACCACTTTGGTGGAAATGTCCTTGTTATCCATTCTTTTTTAAGTGAGATTGAGTAATGATGTCATAGTATGCATTTTCTTAAATTAATTCATCTTTGAAAAATGTAAACTTTGTTTTTAACCCGACTGTTGCTAAGGATATGACATCATGATTGGGTTTGTTTAAAAGTGATTTGGCGCTTTTTTTACCTTTGTCTGAAGAAGCTCTTGCTTTGGTCAGGAGCGAAAACGTTTTTATTAAAATACGTTCACGAACTGACTTTTTGTTCCTGAGTATTTGGATTCACCTACTTTGCTTTGAGTTTGAGAGGGTGGTCTGTAGCATGCTACAAACTGGAAGGCAGTTTTGCCCACTGTTAGTTGCACATGGATGGTCTCCGATGCTCCGTGCAATGCCACTAACCTGGAGGTGTGGGTGTCCTTGATGAATATGGATACTCCCCCTCCTTTTGTGGTTCGGTCTGAGTTTTGGGGCTGAAAAGCATGATATGAGGTATAACCTGGTAGTGCTGGTGTGCTCTCGGGAGCCTTGAACCAGGTTTCTGTCACTGCACAGACATCGATGTTCTCCATACTGAGGAGGGCTTCGAGAGCTTGCATCTTGAGGTTTAGACTTCTGGCGATGAGCAGCATTACCCTTAGTTTCTTTCTACTTGTGTTGTCTAAGGAGGTGGGTTTGTCTTTTGAGCCTTGCCTAAAAATGGCACTATGGGGGTGGCAAGAGCCTTTGCCAATATCCGAAAGCCCAGGGGTGACAGGTGCAAGCTGTCCCTTGTGAAGCAACGTGGCTTGTCGAGCATGTCATCCCAGGCAGACAGATGCTGGATCCCCTTTGAATGACACCAATACTTAAGTCAGTTGTTGAAATTGATCATTTTGTCTTTATACTGAGGCATCATTCTTGGTGAGGATAAGATGCTGCTCAAGGTCAGGGTCATACCGGCCTGGGCTACATGATCAGAGAGCTCCTCTATGTCTCTTTTCATGTAGTCCAGGGAGGTACGTCTCAGGTCATTCACACCAGCATGGACAATGACTGAGTCATATTTGTACTTGCTTTGGAGTGACCTGAGTGCTTGTGTTATGTGGCAGATTCTAGCACACGACAGGCAGCTCACCGTGACCTTCTCCTTGTTCAGCCTGGTGAGCGGGACGTCAGTGTGTCTGACTATAGAGTCACCTATTACAAGTGTATCAGGTATGTTGTTAAGCCTTAAGGGCTGTGGCTGTTTGGCACACTGACTTTGTGAGCTATGTGTTGCCTGTATTTTGTTTTGGGGTAGCGGTCACTTGAGTGTCTGCTTTGGAGGTCTCTGCTGTTTTGGCAGATTTTTATTTAGAGCCTCCGAATATGTTTTTGTGCGTTTATGTGTTTGGTCTGCAGTTGTGGTAGGACTATGTGAGACTGGATTTGTGGTGTGTGTGGTTACCTTCCCCTCCTGACTGGTTACGCCAGTACTGAGTCGAGAGAGCTCAGCCTCCAGTTTGGCTATATGGTTGCATCTCTCACAAATATTTGTACTTGTTGGGAGGAGGAGAGGGTTGTCTGTGTACATGAGGCAGTTGTAACATTGCCTCAAGATTCCCAGATTCACCAGCTGGACTGGAGAGGAAACCAGTAACTGACCTTTGGACATGCTAGAATAGTATAGGGAGCTCCTTTGCAACTGAATCAGAAAGGACCAATAGGGGATAAACTACTCAATATATGAGGATGTAGTGCTTATTTAGATTATTAGTGCTTTACTTATAGAAATTGCTTATATGAGCAAGTGCAGGGTTTTAGATTTAGAATAGAGTGTTTAATTTGAGAGTTAGAGCAGTTCCAATGGGAAAAAGTGAAGAGTAGACTTTGTGGAGCCGAGAATAGTTTAAACCCGATTAACCAGCGCTGCCCAATGTGCAAAATCACGCAAAGCCGAGCTAAGCGATTTTTATACCAGGGAGAACAAAAGGATAGAAATTAACCCAATATGGCCAATGAGCTACAAGTTGCTGGGCTGGGACCACTCGTACAGGGACAGATAGGCTGCTCAGAGTTCCCTATCTCACAGTGAACAAGGAAGCCACCTAACTATTCAAGTATGATATGGGCCACACAGGAACCTTAACCACAGTCCTGGATTCAGCAAAGCCTGAAAACCGGACTAGACTAGTACACAAAGGCGGGAAAGCAGGGAGATTATTTTTTTTTGTATTTTTTCTTTTTTCACAGATAACAGAAATGCAGCAACTTAAATAACTCTAAATACACAGAGGAGGCTAGCGCACTTGAGTGTGTAGCCTACAACTATGTTACAGATATACAAGCAAAAACGACAAATAGTAACTTTTTAAAGTGCAACAATGAATTTTAAGTACAGTAAGCGATGCAGATATCAGTAGGGTTCCACAGAAGCACTGAATAACCGCGTTTTCGGCGGAATTAGCGTTTCAGGGATACAACAAGAAATAATCAATAGTTAAACACTTCCAAAGTCTCTCTTTGTCTCTTGGCCACTTGTAGGACGTTGCAGGGAACCACGAGGAGCTTTGCTGAGCTGTATACAAGAGCAAAAACCACACTAAGTGATTTTTATACCAGGGAGAACAAAAGGATAGAAATTAGCCCAATATGGCCAATGAGCTACAAGTTGCTGGGCTGGGACCACTCATACAGGGACAGATAGGCTGCTCAGAGTTCCCTCTCTCACAGTGAACAAGGAAGCCACCTAACTATTCAAGTATGATATGGGCAACACAGGAACCTTAACCACAGTCCTGGATTCAGCAAAGCCTGAAAACCAGACTAGACTAGTACAGAAAGGCGGGAAAGCAGGGAGATTATTTTTTTGTATTTTTTCTTTTTTCACAGAGAACAGAAATGCAGCAACTTAAATAACTCCAAATACACAGAGGAGGCTAGCGCACTTGAGTGTGTAGCCTACAACTATGTTACAGATATGCAAGCAAAAACGACAAACAGTAACTTTTTAAAGTGCAACAATGAATTTTAAGTACAGTAAGCGATGCAGATATCAGTAGGGTTCCACAGAAGCACTGAATAACCGCTTTTTCGGCGGAATTAGCATTTCACGGATACAACAAGAAAGAATCAATAGTTAAACACTTCCAAAGTCTCTCTTTGTCTCTCGGCCGCTTGTAAGACTCTGCGGGGCACCACGAGGAGCTTTGCTGAGCTGTATACAAGCGCAAAAACAGCGCTAAGCGATTTTTATACCAAGGAGAACAAAAGGATAGAAATTAGCCCAATATGGCCAATGAGCTACAAGTTGCTGGGCTGGGACCACTCATACAGGGACAGATAGGCTGCTCAGAGTTCCCTCTCTCACAGTGAACAAGGAAGCCACCTAACTATTCAAGTATGATATGGGCATCACAGGAACCTTAACCACAGTCCTGGATTCAGCAAAGCCTGTAAACCGGACTAGACTAGTACAGAAAGGCGGGAAAGCAGGGAGATTATTTTTTTGTATTTTTTTCTTTTTCACAGATAACAGAAATGCAGCAACTTAAATAACTCTAAATACACAGAGGAGGCTAGCACACTTGAGTGTGTAGCCTACAACTATGTTACAGATATACAAGCAAAAACGACAAACAGTGATTTGCTCGGTCAAGCTGGGAGGGTTTTCTTCTTCTGCTTAGTAAGTTCCCTCTTGTTCTTAGACATCAGTTTCTTCCTTTTATTATATAACCTATTTATACTTGGGGTCCACCAGGGTTGCCTGTTTTTTTGGAAAGACCTGGCTTCGATCTGGTCATATATAGGTGAGTCTATACCATTGTTTAGGTGGTTTTATAGGGTATTTGTATACTCCTCTGCATAGGAGTCATTGTTGGCTGTGTTAGCATGGAGTTTGAAACTTTGTATACCATAGCCTAGTAGGCTGTAGTTTGTTTTGGAGAAATTTTAAAATTTTTATTACTCCTGTGGGGGTGTCGGGTCTGATCAATACTTTAAGCAAGACAGATCTATGGTCTGACTTTACCAGGGAGGGCAACACGCAGATGGTAGTTCAGTGACCCCCAGTGTTTGTGAGTACTAAATCTAGGTATTTGACCCCTTGGGTTGCAGACTAGCTGTTTCAGGGCATTTGTATTGACAAAGTCCAGGAAACCCAGGGAAATCATGTTTGTGATAATGTATGTTGCCCAACTGATGGAAGGATAGTTGAAATCTCCCTTGACCAAGGTGATTGGCTGTAGAGTGAGTGACTCTAGTAAGTCCAGGTAGGTGGTGTGCTTCTCTTGGTTCATGGTGGGGGACCTGTAGCTAGCGATGATGTGGTGGGGTGTTTTCCTTATAGTTAGCTGGACCTGGAGTAGCTCAAGACAGTCATACCATTTAACCAGTCTTTAGGTATATTTGGTTTAATGAAAATGGATACACCTCCACCTTTGGTTCTTTCACACTCATTTTGGGGTCTGAACTTGTGGAAGGCATTGTAGCCTTACATGGCCAGGGTGCTATCTGCAGCCTTGAACTAGTACAGATGTCAGCATCTTCCAAAGTGAGGAATGCTTCCATGGAATGCAGTTTCCTGATTAGGCTCATAGCATTAAGCAGCATACCCTTGAGTTTGTCTTGAGTGGATTTTTTTTTTATGTTGGAAATTTTGTTGTTTTGATATAGTTTAAAAAGGCACTATGGGGGAGGCATGTACCTTTGCCATTATCCAAAAGCCTAGAGGAGACAGGTGAAGGCCCTCTCTGGCAAAGCAGCATGGTCTGTCAACCATGTCTTCCTAGGCTAACAGATACTGGATCCCCTGGATTGACACCAGAAGCTAAGCCAATTGTTGAATTCAATCATTTTTTGTGTATATTGTGGCATCATCCTAGGTGAGGGTAGAATGCTGCTTAGGGCTAGAGACATACCTGCCTGGGACATACAGTCTGAGAAAGCAGTCATTTATCTCCTCATATAGTCCAGAGAGGTATTTCTGAAGTCATTCACTCCAACATGTACTATGACAGAGTCATAGCAGTACTTGTTGTTGAGTGACTTGAACATGTGCATGATTTGACAGATCCTGACACCTGACAGGCAGCTGATCGTGAACTTCTTGTCCAGCCCGGTGAGTGGGACATCTGTGAAGTTACCTGTGACCAGGACATTTGATTTTGAGGTGTTTTGCTTTACAGGCTTATTTGCTGAGACACTGGCATGTATGTTGCTATGTGTAGTGGATTCTATTTGCTTTGCACTGTGTGCAAGTGGTTTGCACTTGGGAGGTCTCTGATCTTTTGGTAGGCTTCTATTGAGTATCTCCGCATATGTGGATTTGTGTGTTATGATCTTGTTTTGTGTGAGAGGTGATGTGTGTGTGCTGACAACCTGTTTGATGCCCAGTCTGTTACATGAGAGAGTTGATTCCAAATTTATACTGTAATTTAGTGTAATTACATCTCTCACATATTCTGTTTGTTGTTTTAGGCATAAGTGGTTGTCAGTATACATGAGGCAATTACAGCTGTGCCTCAGGATGGCCATGCAACCAGGCTGGTCAGAGAAATGGTTGAAAACTGACCATCTGTTATGGCAGGTTTTTACCATAACTACAATTGAGGAGTGGGCTAGTTTGACCAGATTTTGCTCTAGGATTAATAAACGGGCTTATTCTATTGAAGGCTAGGGAGGAAAACTATGGCGACACTTCACAGTGTGCAACTGAGTTTCCTGCAATGCAGCAGGGAAGCTTGGGAGGGTTCACTAACAGAAGTCCAGGAGAAAATTGACTTTTAAGGTGGTTGTGTCTATACAGGGCACTGCTGAACCCCATTGCATGGTGCACAGTTATGTGCAAATGGAAGGCTTAAATACAGGAACAATTAAACACTTTTAAGCTAAACTTCCAATGGGAAAGCACACAATGAGCTTTCCTCCAGTACTCTCCAACTGGGCTGAGGCTCAGACTACACATTTCTGCCACAAGGGTGCAGGTGGGGCCCTCCTAATGTAAGATGGCTGGAATAGCGCTCAGGTGCAAAAATACAGCCTAGATTCAGCAGATCTGAATTTTGGTCTATGCTATGTAGTAGCTACTTAAAGCAACAGAACAGCTTTTTAAGTGCAGAAAAATACACTAATAATAAGAAAAATGAGGCAGCAAAATGATAAAAATACAGTCAGCAAAGTGCAAAGAAAACTCACACGCTACTAGCTTGAATACCAAGACAGCTAATGCAGGCAAATTTTAATGCCCTGGAGAAGTATTTTTTAAATTCCATCAGTCTCTTATGCAATTTAATACTCTATATGTTAAATTAGTATTATTATTATTAGAAATGTATTATCTTACATTAGAATACACCTCATGCCAATCATGAGATAATAACTCAGGCTGAATGTGAAGCTGGTCATTTGTAAATACTGCTGTATCATGGTAAACGAACAAACATAAATAAATAAATAAATAAATACCATTTTATCCAACCACCAACTTTGGTAGCTGCACAAAAACAGAAATCAATATGGGTACTAAAAACATCAAAAGAGGCACCATTTTAAATTGACTATATATATATATATATATATATATATATATATATATATATATATATATATATATATATATATATTGTAAAAGAAGTCTAAAACACAGATTTTAATTTAACCTCCATTGCACAAAACTGTAAATAAATTAGATCTTTCACGAATCTGTTTTAACCACAACATGCTCCTACAGTGCCTCAGTCATGTTCACATAAAATATGTCAGCCACACTGTAGCTTTACAAACGACTATGAGCATGTTACTCCCTCCATCAATGAACATGTGCTTCAGAACATACCTTATAGTCATCACCACTTACTGATATCACCATAGAGAAAAAGAAAAGGCATGGAGTGCACATTTACTCAACAATATTATTTAAAGTGTTTTTTTCTTAAACAGCTGTTCACTATGGTAGGGTACTGGATAGTTTATATATTTCTCTATGGAGAGGGTTGTGTTTTAATGGCCAAGCAACATCTCACTAAAATTACTCACACCCTCACATTGCGGTTTGTCACAATATGTGTTTTCTGCTAATGCCCCCAGCAGAATATATACATGCGCATTCTCCATCCATCTCAGGTAAACCTGATACCTATTCCTACTTAATATGGTAAGAAGATCAAAAATCTTATGTATTTGATAGTGTAAATATTTAAATAAAAACATTTTTATGTTTTATCATATGAGGCAACAGTGTGAGATCCATGCAGAATATTTAGAAAATAATGAGTTATGACATTCCTACTGATTCTTAAGATTATCCTTTAGCTGTACAATTGATCTAAAAGTTTAACAGAAGCCCAGTTATGCACACTAGTTACAATGTGCAGAATTGAAACCAATTAAATTTCACACTGGCAGGATAGGATGGTAGGATTTTGACTATCTTTCATAATGTCTAGTCTTGTTAAGAAGGCTGTCCCTGAAACCTGTGGTTGGATTTCAGAAAACCATCACCCTTAAATAGCTCTGCTGAGGTATGGGCTCTCTCTCTATCATTCTGCTTATAGCTAATTGTGTTTCTGCTTCTTGTAAATATGTACGTAGCTTCTCTTTCTCCATGCTCACTGTCATCATACAACTTTTGCCTTTCTCAGTCCCTCTGTCTCCTGATTCTGTGTATTTATCATTATTTACCTCTTAATTTCTCCTCTAAGCATCTTGTGTTACTCTATACAATTTTCAAGGTTAAACTTGCTTCACACTCTTCCTGATACTCCTCAGATTTCACTTTTTTGTTTATAAAATGTAAACTTCAACATGATGTAATGTTTGTACATAGTATCTCTCTCTCATGACTAGTTTGTGTTATCCTTGTGTTCCACTGTTGAATGGAATTGGTACATTGTTGTAGCTACTATATTGGATGTAACCTGGGCTGAGCTTCCAGCTGCTCTTGCTGTGATCAGTGATGTACCCCAATAACCCAAATGTAAATAATAAATAAGGATTTCTATCAACTGTTTTCCCTGGCAAACAGACCTTAAATCAAAACATCATAGTAGACTGAACTGGTTACTGACTAAATGGCCAGACCATTTCAGAAGTGCTGCAATTTTTTCATAGTCCATAATTGATGACTAGTATATATCAGGTATCTGTCAAGTGAAACCTTCACTCAAATGTCAGTGTTTCTTGCAAGATTTGCATTACAAAGATTAAAGAATTGTCTGTCCAGCTATAGATGATGTGCTTGAGCACATCATCTAAAATCCCAGACCTATAAAACAAATAAGCCCTCCTAACAAAAATTCAAGGTAAAGGAATTCTTCTGCCTGGAAAACTTTGTTGCCATAGTTCTTCTCTGGAAAGAGATAAGCATGGCATAAGCATTACAATATTGTTAGCCCATCTTTCTTCTAAATACTTACAGAGTTCAGAACTAAATGCAAGGCAGACATCCATTGTAGGTATAAAAGACAAGTTCTTCCAATCACTGAAGTTTCAAATCCTGTCAAACACAAAGCATTTTAAATAAATCTCCATATCCTAATCATGGCCATTGCAAATTCAACTACTTCTCCAGTCTAGACAAAGACAATTTTGCAGATTACTTTGCTGTTTTATTTAGCAACTGTACAACTATAAAATATTTTGATGATTAGACTATTCTTTAAAAAATAAGATTTAAATAAATGAGAACATAATAACACTTAATTTCAGCAGAAATATATAAAGTGTACAAAAAGAAAAACAATTGATTTCAAAAAATACAACAAAACAACTATTTAGAAGAGTGTCTGCTGAACAATGAGAATTCTAATGGATTTCATTAACTAACAATAGTAGTTCTTTGAGGTTGTTTCACATGTTGTATGAAGACGTGATTCTGGTGGTTCTTGTTCTGATGGCAATAAGTTCCAAATGACAAACTTCAGATGCAATGTTGATGAATTCATTAAAAGAGGGAGTAGATTGATTTTTCCAACTTTTTGTTACAACTTTCTGTGAAATTGATAAGATGCTCCATAATAGTGGATATTTTAATCTTGAAACACATTCAGGTACTGAGGAATTAAATAAAAGTAAGGATTTAGTTGAATTAAAGGTATCCATAAATAAAGCCTGTAAGAAAAAATGTATATTATCCCAGTAAGATTTAAGTACAACCCACTTCCCCCGGAGTCCTTTGATACTGTCTTTATCTACTACTTCTAGTATGTCGAGGGATCAGTTGCTAGTGTCCTCTCCAGCTCAACTGGTGAACCTGGGAATATTGAGGCAATGTTACAATCAATCCTCTCCTTCTCCCACAAAACACAAATACATGCGAGAGATGCAACTATACGGCCAAACTGGAGGCTGAGCTCTCTCAACATAGGACTGGCAAGACCAGACAGGAGGAGAAGGTAACCACACACAATACATACCCAGTCACACATGGTACCATCACAACTTCAAATCATACACATACTCACACAAAGACATACTCGAGGCTCTGATCAAAAATTTACCAAAACAGCAGAGGCCACCAAAGCAGACACCCAAACAACTACCACCTCACGACCCAACACATGCAACACATAGACCACACAGTCAGAGTGTCAAACAGTCACAGCCCTTAAGGCCAAACAAAATGCCAGACACACTTGTCATTGGTGATTCCATAGTCAGACACACTGACGTCACCAGACTGAGTAAGGAGAAGGTCACAGTAAGCTGCCGCAAGCACTCAGGTCTCTCAACAGCAGGTAGACTCAGTCATTGTCGAGATGTACCTCCTTGGACTACATGAAAAGGGACATCGAGGAGCTCTCTGATTGTAGCCCAGGCAGGTATGACCCTGACCTTGAGCAGTATCCTACCTTCACCTAGAATGATGCCACAATACAGAGATAAGATAATCAGCTTTAATAATTGGCTTAAATTCTGGTGTCATTCAACCTGGGATGACATGCTGGACAAGCACGCTTCTCTAAAGGACGGCTTGCACCTGTCACCCTGGGCTTCCGGATATTGGCAAAGGCTCTTGCCACCCCATAGTGCCTTTTTAGGCAAGGCTCAAATTCTAAACCTACCACCCTAGAACACCAAAAGGAAAAAACTAAGGGTAATGCTGCTCAATGCCAGAAGTCTCACTCTCAAGATGCACGCACTCGAGGCCCTTCTCAATATGGAGAACATCGATGTCTGTGCTGTGACAGAAACCTGGTTCAAGGCTCCTGAGAACACCCCAGCACTAACAGGTTTCACCTCATATCATGCCGGACAACACCAAGAAAGGAGGGTGTCCATATTCATAAAGGACACCCACACCTCAAGGTTGGTGATGCATCGGAGACCATCCAGGTGCAATTAACCATAGGCAAGACTGCTCTGCAATTTGTAGCATGTTACAGGCCACCCTCTCAAACTCAGGAACCTCACATGGCCTTCCTGAAAACATTGGAGGGATAAATGTATCTCCAAACACCATCATACTAGGTGACTTCAACTACCCTAATATAGACTGGGAACACTACTCAAGCCCGAACACTCTAACCCAAAGATTCCTGGAGTTCATAAACTCAAATGCCATGGAACAACTAGTCACCATCCCCACAAGAGGAGAAAACATACTTGATCTCATCATCACGAACATGGGATCAAAATGTTCAACACCAGAAGTATACCCCTCACTGGTGAGATCAGATCATAAACTAATCTCGCTGGAGGTCCTCATCCCACCCCACCTGAAACAAAAAGACCACAGTGAAAAACTTCTCAAAAGCCGATTTCACACTTCTAAAAACTAGTGTGGTCTCCTTTAAGGCCCCTGAGCCAGTGGTAAACATTACTCAAACCGCTGAATCACTTACAAATGCCTTCTACCAGCACCTACAGGACTGCATGGATCAGGCAATCCCAAACAAAACTAAGACTCTCTGTACCAAAGGCAAGCGTCCAGTCTGGTGGACCCCAGCCATAAACAAGCTCTACAACAAAAGGAGGAAGCTACTACAAGATAGAGCAAAATCCTTGAAAGGTAAGACACCTTTGATCATTATAAGTAAAAACTAAGAGCTCTCATAAAATCATCCAAGGCAAATTTTGAGAGAAAAATCACCAAGGACTCTAAAGACAATCATAAGGCCTTCTTTAGCTATGTTAGAAACCTAGGAGGAAACTCCCAGATATGCTCAGAATTAGTTCAAAATAATGTGAAAATTACTGAACCTACACACATTGCTAACATACTGGCTGACAGGTTCAGTGCAAACTTCTCCCCCTCCCCAAAAGGAGAGATATCTATTCCAGAGGATTGTAGCCCCAAACATCTCCAATGCCCAGGTGAGAACTGCCCTCACTAAGGCAAAAACACAGCATCCATGGGACGGATGGTGTCCCCTGTGTGCTTCATGAACTCAACGAGGAATTAAACCCACAGTTAGGACAGCTGTTTAATCTTAGCCTCACCTCAGGATAGGTACCCAAGGACTGTGGTCCCAATGTGCCTCCACAGACCCTGGAAATTACCGCCCCATTAGCTTGACAAGCCTTATCTGCAAAGCCATGGAGAGGATCATAATGGAACTCATAAATAAAGACATAGGGAACTTGCAGACTTTGGATCCAACCCAGTTTGGCTTTGTCAAAGGCAGATCCTGCCTCTTAAACTTGGTTGACTTTTTCGAGACAGTCACCAAGGCCATTGATGAGGGAAAGGCAGTCCATACAGCCTACCTCGACCTGGCAAAGGTCTTCGACACAATACCCCACTCAGGTATCATCGAAAAACTCATCAGCTTGAATGTAAACCCATACATCACAAGATGGGTTGCAAACTGGCTAAGTGACAGAACCCACAGGGTCAGAGTTGCTGGAGCCATGTCAGACTCAAAGCCTGTCACAAGTGGTGTCCCACAGGGCTCAATCCTGGGTCCACTCTTGTTCGGCATCTACTTTTCTGAAGTACAAGCAAACACAGGAGGGTTATGGCTGACAAAGTTTGCAGATGACTGCAAACTGATAGTCGAAAACACATCTGACACAGATATCCTCCAGAAGGGCCACACAGAAACGGATAACTGGTGCCAGAGCCATGGCCTGAAGTTAAACGCCAAACAATGCATAGTCATACCCTTCGGGAAAAACAAGGTTACCCCTAGCTACCATATAGGTGGCAATCCACTGAGCACAGAAAAAGTCATCAGGGATCTGGGGACCCATGTTGACAGTAGCCTTTCGTTTGACACTCATGTTGCTAAAGTAGTTAGGAAAACCTTCTATATCGCCCACCTGATCATGAAGGGATTCACATCTAGATCAAGGGAGGTCATCGTCCCCCTGTACTCATCACTCATTAGACCTATGATTGAGTACAATGCCCGAATGTATCTGACCAGACACCTGCTGCAGCTTGAAAGGCCCCAAAAGTTCCTCACCAAAAGGATAAAGGGTCTCAAAAATATGTCTTATGCTGCCCGACTGAAAGAACTCCAGCTCTATTCAGTCTCATACCGCTTGCTCAGAGGTGACCTGTGCCTGACATATAAGGCCATGTCAAACACAGATTTGATGAATATGCTTCACCTCAAAAAAATCTAGATCCCTCAGAACCACAAGGGCGGGAGACTTAAACCTTGACACGGTTATAAATAGAACGTGCTGGAGGGACAGATTCATCACCCAGAGACTTCCTATGCTGTGGAACAAAATCCGGTACATGTGAGGCAGAGCACTGGCCTTGTTCAAGAGGAATCTTGACCAATGGATGGGAGATCGCAGATATACCCCAGGGATTACTTCAGTGTCACTGCTTGACAGAGGCACAGAAAAATGATAGGCATAGTTTTTATTCAAACTAAAGGGGTGGCGAAAGCCACATAACTATGGGCTAGGCTTATAAATGCCCTTGGGCAGATAGCCTAGTATGAACCTATGAACCTATGAATAAAAAACATCCTCTTCATTTGTAGAACTATTATTAATGAGTCTAAAATAAATCCAGTAACTATCTCTATTATATTCTATTTAATTTTTAACTACTTTATATAATTTAGATGAAATAACTTTCTCAATTGTGTTCTCTTACATACATAAAGTTAAACAATCAATTAATTTAGGAACATAATTTCTTACACTTTGCTGCATTAATCTAGTCTTGTGTTCAACAAACTGTCTACAGTTTTGTACATGCAACCACATATCTTTATCCAAATCAAATCTATTTATTATATAATCAACAAAATATAATTTCTCTTTGTCCATTAACTGAAACCAATATATCAAGCTGTTTTCTTTAAAAGTAATTGTTTGCAAGATACAAGTAGAAATATTATGAGTATAAGCAATTGGAAAAAATAAGAAAAAAACATGCCTTATATATATTGGATTTCTGTAAATACAATTTCTCATGGTATTCATTATAATGAATAGACAGGAAGAATTCATTGCTTTATTGGCATTATTTGAACAATATTGTTTTAATAACCAAAGTAAAACATTATCTGAAACTGAATTAGGATTTGAATCTTTAAAATAAATAGTTTGCAACACAAGATTTTTGTGAAGCTCTTTCCATCTAGCCGTATAATGATCATTTAGCCAGAGTATTACTGTCTTAATTGAAGATATTGAATATACCACTAAATCTGGCAGACCAGTACCACCAAAAGACCAATCTCTAGTATGATGTATTAAGGCTAATCTAGATTTATTAGGAAACCATGAACATTTTAGCATTAAAGAATTAAACTGTTTTATACATTTTTTTGGTGGTGGTGAAGATAATGATTGTATGATATATAATATTTTTGGAAAAATAATTTTAATTATGGCAAGTCTCTCTTGCATAGTGAATATATATTTATTACAGTTATTTACAAGATTATTTATTAAAATTAAACTATTATTATAGTTGAACATTATTATATTGTTAATATTACCAGTTTGTTTGTTTGTTTGTTTCGGCTTTTCCCGGTTAAGGGTCGCCACAGCGGAACTCCGGTCCGCTAATGATTGGCAGTAGATTTTGATGTGCTGGCTTGCCAGGCCTAATGCACAACCTTCAACAAAGGAATGCCCATTCACGCATGTCGCCATACAGAAGACGCTCTAACTGAGAATCGAACGGGCAACGTCTAATTGTGAGGCGACAACACTACCGCAGCACCACCACCGCAGCTATAATTGTTAATATTACCACTAATTATCCCTAAATATTTTTTCTTGAACTATATATTTGGCAAATGTTTTATCTATATCATTAGTATTAAAATTTATGGGTAAAATTTTTGTTTTGCTATCATTAAAATTAAGGCCAGATTTCTTCGGGAAGATTTTCATTGCTTCAAAAACAGCTAAAAGTGAACTATTGCACTCCATTAAAGTCAATAAAATGTTGTCTGCAAACAACTGAATCTTAAATAATTAACTATTCTCCATTTGAATGCCTTTAATGTTTGAATTTGATCTTATAAAGTTAGAAAATGGTTCTATGGCTAAAGTAACGAGTAAAGGTGAGAGGACATCCTTGTTTGGTTCCTTTAGAAAGCCTAATTGATTCTGAAGTATATGAACCTATTTTAACATATGCATGAGAGTGATTATCAGACTGTTCTTGAATTTCAAACATTTTCGGCACTTGTCATCCTTAAGCTATGAATAAAAAACGAAGTGAAAAAGGTCCTCTCTAACTCCTACAACTACACCTATTTCTTAAAAGTGGCAACATCAAAAAATGCCCATCTGCTGAACTTCTCTTCAGTAAATGTCTCATTCATGGCATATTCCTATGCCTATGGAAAATCATGCATATACTTCCTCTTTACATATGTTTACCACAAGTGCCAAAACGTATGTACTTATGGACACATTTCTGTACTTGCTCCTAGATAACTTGCTTGATAGAACAATACATACTGAAATCAGTACTTTCCATAATTACAGCTTCTCACTGTTATCCAGCTTGGCTTTCATTTCAAACATGGAACAACCACAAACATAAGTCAATGAACCATCATAGCCTATTCAGTGATGCATAAACTTACTCATACTGGTGGTTTATTTCTTGATATTAGCATGAGCATGCCCCAAAATATGTTATTCCAGACACTGTACATTCTAGGTCTATGTTCACCCCATCTCCATAAGTATTAATCAAACAGGTAGCTCTGTCTTAGGTTCAGTCCCTCCCTGGCCCTAGAGCAGTGTACAGTGGGGTATCTTGTGTGTCAGTACTGAGTTCCCTCTTGTTTTTTTATTGTTGTTAATGGCACATGGCAGGCATGCAGTAATCATCATATTATTCAATATGCTACTAATATGAATATACTAACAAGTCCAAGAAATGTTCAGGTGGATGCCAAAGTGCTGTCAGGGCTTTCTTCTTTGGAAAACTGGATCAAGTAAAACTTTCATTGACATCCTCTAAGATGTATTTAACCAGTACAACAGTCTCCATAACCATTGTATCCCAAAGTTTGCAAGTAATTCCTCAATGTGGCTGCTTTAAGTGCATGAGTATATATTACACAAGTCCCTTACTTTCTCAGAAAAATTAGTGACGTTGCAGAAAAACAATGATAAAAATAGCATCCTTACACTCTTTCCCCAAGGCTAGTTCATTTATTGTAGGAAGACCAATGCTCTTCCCATAATTAACATGCGGTGGGGTAAAAAAAAATGTATGCGCTAAATCAGCAAACTGGTTTCCTCTGGCTGTTCCAATTTCCTCCTGCATTCCAGCAACATGCAGTAGGTGAAATGGGTATGCAAAATTGGCCATAAGGGTGACTTTGCATGTGTGTGTGCGTGTGTGATATGGAAGAACAGCCATGACAGGGCTAGCCACCCAGCAGCATGAACCCAGACTGTAGATGATTGTTACTGTTGGTGACACCCCCACCCAATGTGCAAAAATGGGAAAAGGAGCTGTGGATACATGGGTTGGATTAAAATGTTAAGCACTTTCATCCATAAGAGCTTTACATGACTTCATCGGAACATATTCCACATACATCTATTGGTTTAAATACTCCCCTGCCATCATATGACCCAAGCCATGTGATTCTTTATTAAAATTTACAAAATGGCCGATTTAAACTTTAGCTCACTCACTATACTTATGCTGTCTTTCAGCCCTGGTGGGCTGGTCACATTCATTTTTCCCTGCCATACAGCTTTGTTATATTCTAATTTGTTTTTCCAATTTCCACCCTTTGGTTGCTGCCTTACCTTTGTTATAATAATAATAATAATAATAATAATAATAACAAACTTTTTTTAAATTTTTACAACTATATGCATGTTTAGTTAAGCCATTTCTCTCATCTTTTTTACTTATGCTACAAAAGTGCTGATATATTCTAATGCACAAGCTTTTCTCAGTTTTGCCAATATAAAATGCTTAATTCTTTCAAGAAGCAACTTGGTTAATGAATTTTGAGCAATGGTACCTTCACATTTTTCTTAACTATATATGCAGTGAGGATGACAGCTGCATTTATGCATAACCTTATAGCCATTTGTAAGCCAGTGCTCCATATTCTGAAACCCTTTAGATTTACTCTTTAAATTGTCCCTATTCTTATATACAAAATGTGGTAGTCTTCCTACAAAATCTTTTGGAACCTCAGGTACAAATCATTTTCCACTGCTTATTTACAGTTTCTCTTATTTTACTGTAGTCTCTACTAAAATCTAATATATATGCATATTCCAGGGCATCCATTTCACTGGTCTGCCCACTCTGATGCCCCTAAAGTACTTACAGACCACCAGTTATAATTGGGCATATAAATCTGACCTTCATGTCATAATATTTTCAACAAACTCTTTTCCCAATTCCATTGGATAACCTCTACTTTCTGCCATTTAATTTTTTTAAACTTTTTTATCTCATAAAATTCATTTTCAAGAATATAAGACTAGAAATTCTAATAATTTGTCCCTTAATTACACTCTTCTTATGACTAAATGGATGGCAGCTTGTAAAATACTACAAGGAATTGCTAAATGTGGGTTTTATATAAATGCATTATTTTTTTAATTGAGATTCTTAAATACCTTAACATCTAAATAATTAATAAATTCACTTGATTGCATTGTGTGTAAACCTCAAAAACATGGTAGAAATATTATAAGATAAAAATATCGCTAACAGAGACAGATCACCCCCCAAAAGAAAATCATAAAAATACTGTCCAAAAAACAAAAATATGTTGTATAATGAACAAATTCCTGACTAGGGAGTATATATTGCTTATCCCACCACCAAAGCACAAGGTTTGCAAAGATGAGAGCACTTGATGCTCCCATAGCAACACCTGTACTTTGGCAATCGTACTCCCCCTCAAAAAGCATAAAATTATTCACAAGAACAATTTCCATAAATATTCCAGTAACTTAAACCAATTTGTACCACACATATGAGGTATCATAGGTTCATAGGTGTGTATTCGGCTAATGGCCCTTACAAGCATAGCCCATAGGATTACCCTGGCATCGTGCCACCCGACCTTAGTTTCCAGTGCATCTGTCAAGTAGAGCCACTGGAGTAATCCCTGGGGTGAATTTTCTATTTTCCATCCACTCATCAATATTTCTCTTGAAGTGGGCCAGTGAGGTGCTCTGTTTGACATGTATGGGGAAGTCTATTCTATAGCATGGGCAGTCTCTGGGTTATGAACCTGTCCCTCCAGCACGTTCTGTTGATTGTGGTAATGAGGCTGAGGTCCCTGGAGTGTATGGTGTGAAGGGATTGGGATTTCTTTAGATGTAGCATTTCTAACAGAGCTGGGTCAGACATGGCTTTGTAAGTCAAACAGTGATCGCCTCTAAGTAGGCAATATGAGACAGAGAATAGTTGGAGATTTTTGAGTCTGTCCATATAGGACAAGTGTTTAAGGTCTAGGATCCTCTTTGTGAGGTACTTTTGTAGCCTCTCCAGTTGTTGCAGGTGCCTAGTGAGGTACATGCCAAATGGGGCACTGTACTCGATGACTGGCCTAATGAGGGAAGAGTAGAACGAGACAATGACCTCTTTCTTCCTGGATGCAAAACCCTTAGTGACAAGATGTGCCACATAGAAGGACTTTCTGATCACAGTGGCAAAGTGGTGGTCAAAAGAGAGGTTACTGTCAACCTGTGCTCCCAGATCTCTTATAACACCTTCTGTGTTCAGTGGACAACCATTGATGTGGCAATTCATGGATACTGGGTTTTCCCCAAAGGAGATGACGACACATTTTTTGGCATTGAGCTTAAGGCCATGGTTCTGACACCAGTCATTGATCTCAGTGAGGCCTTTCTGTAGGACATCAACATCACTTGGGGAGTTAATAATGGCTCCCAACTTCCAATCGTCTGTGAACTTTGTCAGCCAGTGTCCCTTCTTGTTGGCCTGGACTTCCAAGAAGTAGATACCAAACAGGAGAGGACCCAGGACCAATCACTGTGGGATTCCACTCATGACTGGTCAGCAGTCTTTCTTAGAGTCAGCTGCTTTCACACTGTGGGTTCCATCTGTGAGCCAGTTTGCAACCCACCTAATGATATAGGGGTTGATGCCTAGCTTAGTGAGTTTTTCTATGATTCGTGAGTGGGTAATGATATCAAAGGCCTTGGCCAGATCAAGCTAGGCTGTATGAACCACCTTGCCTTTATCCACAGCTCTGGTGACTGACTAAAAGAAGTCGACCAAGTTGAGCAGGCATGATCTACCCTTCACAAAACCAAACTGTGTGGGATCCAGACTTTTGAGATTCCCCATATCCTTGTTCATTAGGTCCATGATGATGCATTCCATAGCTTTGCATATCAGACTCATCAGGCTAATGGGTCAATAGTTCCCAGGGTCTGTAGTTGCTCCTCCTTTGGGGAGAGAGATGACTATAGTAGTGTGCCATTTGGTAGGGACAAAGCCTGAGGTGAGGCTGTGATTGAACAGGGCACACAGGTGATTTGCCAGTTCACTCTGTAGTTCATGTAGAACACAACCAGGGATACTGTCAGGTCACACATAAGCTGTATTCTTGACCTTGGACAGTGCTGTTTTAACCTGTGAAGCAGTAATACTGGGTTCCTGGCAATCTAATGGTATTGTGATTGGTCTTTTGGGGGGGGTAAAGTTGGCACTGAATCTGTCGACCACTATACTGGCAATATCTGTTAGGAGGTACCATTGTGCAGTAGCTCAGAGCAAATCTGGGTATTGCCATGGAGATTTTTTACATAACTATAGAAGGCCTTGTGGTTGTCTTTACTATCTATTGCAATTCTGTGTTCATAGCTAGCTTTAGAGGATTTGATGATGGCTCTCAACCTTTTGTTGAGGCTGATAAGGGAGTTTTTCCAGTCTTGGGACTTCACCTTATTCCGCATCAGTTTCCTCGTTCTGTTTTAGAGTGTGTTTATGGCAGGGGACCACCAGACTGGCTTCCTTTTTTTGGTGGAGAGCGTCTTGGTTCTATTGGGTATGGTGAGATCCATGCATTTGTGTACATGTTCGTACAGTTCATTGATGTATGATTCAGGAGTCATGCAACTAATCTCCATTTGCATGGGTACTGTGAAGTTAGCCAGCTCTGTTCTTAGGAGCCCAATGTTAGTTTTGGAGAAGGTTTTCATGGTGGTTACCTTTGCGGGGGTGGGTGGGAGGGATGTTGATTTCCAAGGTGATTAGTTTGTGGTCGGATCTAACCAGGGAGGAGTTGACTACTGGTGTAGAGCAATGGTCACCCATGTTAGTAATGACCAGGTCAAGGGTGTTGCTACCTCTAGTGGGGGTAAGAACGAGCTGGGCCAGGGCATTGAAATTAATAAATTCCAGGAAACATTGGCCAAGTGTATTGGTACATGAGTAGTTTTCCCAGTTAATGGAGGGATAGTTGAAGTCACCCAGTATGAGAGTGTCCATGATGATGCATTCCATAGCTTTGCATATGAGACCCTAATATTCTCCAGGGTGCTTAGGAACATGGAGTGAGTGTCTTGGGACATGGTTGGGGACCTATAACAGGCTACGACCTAAATCACTGTCTTATCCAATATTAGCTCCACCTGAAGTACCTCTGATGCGTTATTTTGTGCTACAAGTCTGGAAGTGTGCACATCCTTTATGAATATGGAAAAAACACCACCTTTGGAGCTTCAGTCCAAGTTCTGGGGCCGAAAGGTGTAGAATGAGTTATAGCCTGGTAGAGCGGGGGTGCTCTCTGCTGCCTTGAACCATGTCTCTGTTACAGCACAAATGTCAATGTTCTCTATTTTAAGGAGTGCTTCGAGCGAGTGCATTTTGAGATTTAGACTTTTAGAGTTGAGTAGCATGACCCTCAGATTGTATTTGTTTGTAGCTGTTACAGTGGTAATTTGGCCTTTAGAACACCTCCTAAAAAAGGCACTATAGAGGTGGCAAGAGCCTTGGCCAGTATCCGGAAGCCCAGGGGTGACAGATGCAGGCCATCTCTGGCAAAGCATTGAGGTCTGTCAATCATGTCATCCCAGGCAGACAGATACTGGATCCCCTTAGAATATCACCATAAACTTAGTCAGTTGTTGAAATCAATCATTTTCTGCTTGTACTGTGGTATCATTCTGGGTGATGGTAGGATGCTGCTCAGGGCTAGGGTCATACCTTCCTGGTCTACATAATCCGAGAACTCCTCCGTGTCTCTTTTCATGTAGTCCAGTGAGGTACATCTTAGGTCATTCACACCAACATGTACAATGACAGAGTCATATTTGTACCTGTTGTTGAGGGACCTGCGTGCATTATGTGGTGGATCCTGTTGACCTTCTCCTCTTGACCAGCTGGAGCTTGGCTGGAGAGTGCATGGCTTCCAATTTGGATATACAAGTGCATCTCTCGCAAGTCTGAGTGTTAGGTGGTAAGAGGACAGGGTTGTCGGTGTACTTAAGGCAGTTGCTACATTGCCTCAGGATGCCCATGTTCACCAGGTTAACAGGACAAAGCACAGGGAACTGAACTTTAGACATGTCTGGAGGGGTGGGCATTAATAAGTACTGGAGCTGTTTCCTTGTAGAACATTTAGTGCTGGTAGTTTTTTTGTGCTACAATAATTGCTACAAGAAGTCTGATATGACAAAGTGCTAGACTAATAAGCTAGTAAAGGTGCAGGAGAGGAAAGTACTAGCAGATCTAAGGGAAAAATTGAAGAGCAAACTTTGTCACCTCTCAGAAGCTTCCAAACAGTCCTGGATACAGCAAATCTGTATCTGGACTAGACTAGTTACCGGAAGGGTGGGAAACAAGTGCAAATGTGGGCTTTTAAACCAGAAAGTTGAAGGAGATGGAAAAAACAGCCCAAACGACCAATAAACTACGATTTCTGGGCCAGAAACTGCTCCTGTTGTGGTAGATAGGCTACCTAGTTCTTACCACTACCACTGACAAGCTAAAAGGCTTCCCTCTGACACAGAGAGGCATGGGAGGGGGGGGCTCAGAAGCTTAGAAACAGTCCTGGATACAACAAATCTGTATCTGGACTAGACTAGTTATAGGAAAGGTGGGAAACAAGTGCAAATGTGGGCTTTTAAACCAGAAAGTTGAAGGAGATGGAAAAAAGTGCTCACACAGCCAATAAACTACAATTTCTGGACAAGAAACCACTCCTCTTGTGGTAGATAGGCTACCTAGTACTTACCACTCCCACTGATAAGCTAGAAGGCTTCCCTCAATACAGAAAGGCTTGGGGGGCTCAGAAGCTTACAAACAGTCCTGGATACAGCAAAACTGTATCTGGGCTAGACTAGCTACAGGAAAGGTGAAAATAAACTCTCTATATCAGTAGTTACAGACTAGCAATCATCCATGTACTCCATATTTTTAAATTATTCAAAAAATTATGAATATTTTAGTATATACTTGGTGTCCAGCATTTTTTTTTTATTTTGGCCATAGGTTCAGTTTTTGAGCATGTTGCTGATACAGTTGGCCTAAAATGTGGATCACCCCCATTAGTGTGAACCTTAGGTATGTCAAATATCAATGGAATAACTGGGAAAATAAATAATCATGTAGCTTAAATGATAGTATATCAGATATCAGTAAATATTCTAAAATAGGAAGCAGGACAGTGTGACACCAGATGATTCTCCCCCATTGCACTTGTATACACTTTCATGCCTATATTTCCATTTATTGTTTATGAGAATATTTATTGGATACTTTGACCCTGGACTATTTGACTCCAAATACATTTTAATAAAAGATTTTTTTGTAATAAGTAAATAATAAAGTACACAATAATTAAATTAACAGTGTTGAAATTTAAAATATTTTTTTATTTTTCTTATGGTAATGTTAATTTATTTAATCTATTATTTAGCAGGTTAATATTTAATTAATAATCAGTTTTAACGTATTTGAAAAATTATATAAACAGTGTTTCAATTAAATATATTATTTATTTCTTTAATATGTTAATGCTTCCACTGTGGTAGATAAGCAAAATTACTGTAACATATTTAAAATAGGATCCAGTAGGTGGTAGTAGCATAATTTCCAATTTTGTTGTGACATCTTTACTGTATTGGATGTAGTTCTTTTCTCTACTTGTACTGATACTTTTTTTGGATTTATTAATTTACTATTTTTTCTTGGAAGATTATGTTTCATCTGTTTATCTGGTATGTTTATTTGACCTTTATTTATTATATTTGTTTTTGTTATATATATTTTTGTGATAATTGTCTAGAGTTTGGGTAATGCAACTACTGTTCACGATAGCAAAGTAAGCACAAGGAAAATTATTATGATTACAGACTGGCCCAGAGTGCCTGTCTGCATCTCACTCTTCTGTTCTTAAACTAGATCCTAATCTGATGATGTGTGAGATTTAGCTGACTGGCAATTTCAGCCCTGATATTTGATCTATAGTTTTATTGTGATATGTTTACTTATTACATATCTGTAATGCTTTTTAAAGTGTTTTCTTTTGATTTTGATCCATTTCTTATTTAGTAAAAAGTCATTTAGCTTTTGAGAATGTCTCCACACTCATTTTTAAAATGTTTACTACAAGACTTGGTTTTGTTTCCATTTCATTTTAGATGCAATTTTAACTAGGGTCAAATCATCAGGGACAAAATGTTCTGTACCCCTAAAATAATATCATCCTTTTTATATATACCACAACAATTTAATTCCTTGACACTTCTTTATATTGCCCATCAGTAGTTAAAAGAAACATCATATGGCTGGAATAATTCCAAACATTCATAATTACCATACCCCCACCTTTATCTGGTTTCATAAGTCTAAGGGTATGGTCATTTCTTAGTCTATCAAAAGCATCATGCTGTCATTTTGTCACATTGTAACGCCTTCTCTTAGGCTTCTTCATCAAGCAATTCTTAATGTCTTGCTTATTAAATTTCCCAAATAAATTAACAGCAAGGTTCATAGCAGTAATACATGTACTTTTTCACTTTAATTCTGAATATCGAAATTGTTGCCCTTGCCGTGGTAAAGAAGACTTAAATTTAATTTAAATTCTCAGCAAGATTCATAGGAATAATACATGTACTTTTCACTTTAATTCTAAATATTGAACTGGTTACCCTTGCCATGGTAAAGAAGACTTAAATTTAATTTTCTTGTAAACAACTTTAAATATATTAAACCATCCTCCGCCTTTGACCTTAAACCTTTAATGAGAAACTATGGTGATTGTTATTAATGTCAAACTGTCTATAATTAAATATTTTAAAATCAAATTTGTCAAAAACTGTCACAGTACCTGTTGATGAAGGTGTCACTTGTGTCAGTTCTGCTCCTTCTGATTCTTGCCATATGATCTACTCTTGTTCCTGTTGTCTTCAGCAGAATAATTCCTCATAGTTGTTCCCTGTATGGGTAGTGGCTCTATCTCCTTCTCAAACTTCCCTCTGTGATTTGTGATCCTTTCTGAGTCAGGTGCTTGCCCTAAAGGGGGAATCATTGAATTTGAACTGATTATTCTCCTCAATATTTTCATCATCAGCCATATGTTGATCACTTTCAGGTACCTTTTTCTTCACTTCTTTTGCCACAGGATACACTATTTTATGCTTATAGTTGTTGTAGCTTTTAAACTTTTTATCTTTTGTTTCTCTGGTGGCAAACATTTTGTTGTCAGTTTTAGTTAAAAGTTGTCAGTATTGATCCTTATATTGTTCAAATAAAAAATCCTCCATAATCTTGCCTGTTAACTTGGTAATATCTTACCTTAATTTAGCCAGCTTCCGTTCATTGTCCTTAATTAACTCATGCTTAAACTCTAAACCCTGTCAGTCAAAAAAATTCAGTCAGTTCTTCATGCAGCAGTGAACCAAATTTTATGTTGTTTAGGACGTTCCACAGGTTACGACCTTTAGACACATGTCAGCTTTCAATGCTGGATCTGAAAAAATAATTGTCCAGCTATGATGATTTGTATTTATAAAGTTGTTTTTCCAAATACTCAATTTGTGTCACTAAATTGACAATGGCCATAGTAGCATTCATGGTATAATGCATATACGATGAATCCAACCAGTTATCAACTGATGGCTTTTGGTTGTTTTCTCTGCTGCCACCTTTGCAAGTCACCAAATGCTTTTCTAATGTTTTCATGCTGAAATTCATACATTGGCCTGGGTACTGGTCCATACATTTTCCTCAAATACTACAGGCTGAGATTTTCCATCATTTGAGTAAGTATTGCACTATTGGTTATATGTGGAGTGTGTTCTGATGAAGTCCATCTAAAGTTTTTATGCTTGAAAGCACTTAACATTTTAGTTATTTCTTTTCAAATAAGACAAACTCAGTAAGCAGCAGGCTCCGTCTCGTTGGATACCACCCTGCATCTGCTGTTCATTCTATTCAAATAAGAGTTTGCCAATTTAGCATGCACAAATATTTTTTGTTTTATTTTGGAGTTTGCATTTGTGGAACTTTGGTGGTTTGTTTAACATGTAGTAGGACAGCATTCCCTTCAAAGTATGACTGAGACAAGCCTACCTCTCCATCTAACCAAGTTGACAGCTTTGCTTCCCAGTTTCTGATAGACCTCTTACACTGTACTGTACTTACCAAACATTTTTGCAAACCTCTAACTATGTTACCAAAACTTTTTGCCAACCTCCAGCTATCTTTTGCTTTTTTCCCCTCATTCACTACATCCCACCAGCCTCTCTTGCAGGTCTGCCCACCTTGTAACTATCAACTCATAACATTAGACAAATTCTTCCCCAAGTTTCCCCTTCAGAAAACAAATCCACAAAATGAACATTTTTTTTTACTTCCCCACCTAATTTATGTAATTTTCTCCATTTCTTAAGCAAAGCCATTAATGTAACTCTAACGTTCAAAATGGAGTTGAAATCACATATGCTTAGCTAAGCCAAATATAGATGCTGCAGACAGTCCTGACCTAAATCTGTCTTAGCCAGTATCCTCCATAGCTCTGTATCATTCTATATCTTCCTGTGACTTACAGGCAACTTCTAATGTAAAACATTACAGCTAACGTATTTATTTTATATCGTATATACTGTTTGCTTGATTGTGTCTAGCTACTTTTTTATAAGACAAATAATTTTCTTTTTCATATAATGCCTTCCACACATTTAGCCAAGCTACTGGATAAGAAGGGACAACAGGTAGAGGAGTATCGATCTACATAAAAAAGTAAGCACACCTCAAGATTGGTCAAGCAATATGACATGCTTGAGCTAATCCGTATCCAGTTAACCTTAGGTAAAGTCCAACACTATATCCTTGGTAGCTATAGATCCCCATCTATGATCCAATATAAGCATTCCACATACTTCAATTTCTGGAGTCAATCACAGTTCAGCCCAAAACCATATTCATAGGTCATTTCAACTGTCCCACTATAAACTGGGATACATACACAACCACTAACATGCAGACTCAAAAATTCCTGGATTCTGTCCCCCCTTTTATAATGTCCTCACTAGTCAGATCATATCACAAAATGGTAACCCTTATAATATGTGTAAAGTCTGAATTCCCAGCAAACCAAAGAACCTTTAAGGCTAACTACCTGCTATTAAGTGAAGGTATAGCTAAATTCCAAGCCCCCCCCCTAAATTAAGAGAACATGGTGGCCTATGTGGTAGTATTTAGAGAAACCCTATACAAATCTGTAAATAACTACATAGAGACAGCAGTTCCTGACTGAAATAAACTAGGACAAACAGCAAAACAAGCTCCGTTGGTAGACCCCAGTAAATAGATTGTACAATAAAAGAAAAAAAAATTTCCCCAAAACTAGGAAGAGCTATACCCAAAATACAAAATAACATGGACTGATCAAGTCCAACAAAGCCATCTTTGAGGCAAAAATAGCCTCCTAGTCTAAAGATAACCATAAAACATTTTTCAGTTATATATACAGCCTTAAAGGGAACACCTAACAGTGTGCTGAACTAATAGTAAATGGAACTTCCTATACTGAACCAAAGGCTATAGCAAATTTGCTGGCTAATAAATTTAGCTCCAATTTCCAGTTTTAACCCCCATCACCTACAATTTCCACAGGAAATACCCTCTACCATTTCTTCCCTAACTGTCACTAAAGAACAGTTCCTCACTACCAAATCCCATTCTAGGCCATGGATATTGATAGTTGGGAAATTTGAGGCATGAATGTCTAAGCTAAAAAGGCTATATGGCTGTTAGCCTAGCAATCGCCTATGATCCTACAAATTACTTACATTCTCTATGTTCCCTGTTACTGTCCTGTTGGAGTTCTGCTCACTGAAAAAGAGTTCAGTAGAATCCTACATGATTAAGAAGTATGCAGTAAATAAATAAATAAATTGTGTTACGTTATTTAGATATTAGCGTATTTCTGTTTGTGCTGGACGTCAACAATCAATAATCTAGTTTAGGCAGGTTGCATCTGATGTTTTATACTTTTTAGGTCTTGCATTGATTCTGGAGTACTGTTTTTTATTGTTAATGTCCATTTTAGTATTAATAATTTCTAGCTGAATCTACATAGCTAGTTAGTCAGAAATTGTAGTTTATTGACCATTTGGACAGTTTGTCCGTCTCTTTCAACTTTCTGGTTTAAAAGACCACATCTGCACTTGTTTCCCATCTTTCCTATAACTAACCTACTGGGTAGCACTAGAAAGCCTTAAACTTATTACAAGCCTTCTAGCATAGAAGAGAGACTTTGGAGTGATTAAGTATCAGTTTTCTGTACTTTCTTGCTGTACTTAACTGTTTTCTGCCTAAACGCAGATTTTCCAGCATTCATTGTGATTTAAAAGCTTGTTTTTTTCACATATTGTACTTAAAGCCTGCACTTTTAAAAAGTTGTTTTTTGTTTAAATACTTTGTTTAACTGTTGTAGGCTACACACTAAAGTGTGATAGCATTTTCTGATCATTTGTAGTCATTTAAAGCTGTTTTAAGTGTATTTTTTTTACTGTTTTTGACTTATCTTTTCAAAACCTCCTTTCTAAGCTAGTATAGTCCAGTTTTCAGGCTAGTGCTGAATTCAGGGCTGTGATACTAGTTTCTGAGTTGCCCATACCATACTTGGATAGAAGGAAGTTTCTCTGTTCACCTGTGAGAGAGGGGAGCTTTGAGCAACCTATCTGTCCCTGGAGGAGTGGTTCTAGCCCAGAAGTTAGACATTTATTGGCCATTTTGGGCTAACTTCTATCTCTTTCATTTCCCTACTATAAAACCGGGCAGTGCTGGTTAGCTATGGTTAAATTATTCCCGTCTCCACTAAGTCTCCTCTTCAGTTTTTCCCTTGAAACTAGCCTAACTCTCAACCTAAGCACTCAAAAAGCATCTTACAGCCCAGCACTTGCTCAGACCTAATAGCAAGCACTAAAATACCCTGACACTGATTGCCCAGCAGGGAAAGGCTCTTTATTCACCCCTCACCAACCAAGCAACTAAGCAGCTCACTCTACTATTCAGGCATGACCAAAGGGTAAATTCAGGTGCACTCTCCAGTCCAGCTGGTGAATCTAGGTATCCTGAGGCAATGTTACAACTGTCTCATGTACACAGACAACCCTCTCCTCCTGCCACAAAACACTAACATATGTGAGAGATGCAATTATACAGCCAAACTGGAAGCTAAGACTGGAACAGACAGTCAGGAGGAGAAGGTTAACACTTGCACCACACCTCCAGCCACACACAGAACTACTAAAACAGCACTGGCAAAAAATACACATAAATACACAAAATCATACTCGAAGGCTCTAAATAAAAACCTGCAAAAGCATCAGAGACCTCCAAAGCAGACACCCAAACAACCTGCCCTTCCCATCACAAACCAGACAATACATAAAACAGAAAATCAGTGTGCCGCACAATCACAGCCCTTAAGGCAAAATAACATACCTAACACACTAGTAAGAGGTGACTCTATAGTCATGCACAATGACGTCCGACTCACTAGGATGGACAAGCAGAAGGTTACTGTTAGCTGCCTGTCGGGATCCAGAACAAGCACTCAGGTCACTCCAGAACTAGTACAAATATGACTCTGTCATTGTTCATGTTGGTGTGAATGACCTGACTCCCTGGACTACATGAAAAGAGACATGGAAGAGCTCTCTGATCATGCAGCCCAGGCTGGTATGACCCTGACCCTGAGTAGCATCCTGTCCTCACCAAGAATGATACCTCAGTATAAAGAAAAAATGTTAAATTTCAACAATTGGCTAAGCTTCTGGTGTCATTCAAAGGGGATCTAGTGTCTGTCAGCCTGGGACGACATGCTCAACAAGCCGCGTTGCTTCACAAGAGACGGCTTGCACCTGTCACCCCTAGACTTTCGAATACTGGCCAAGGCTCTTGCTGCCCCCATAGTGCCTTTTTTAGGCAAGGCTCAAAAGTAAAACCCACCTCCATAAACAGCGAAATTAACAAAAAACTGAGGGTTATGCTACTCAATGCCAGGAGTTTAAATCTCAAAATGCATGTGCTCGAAGCACTCCTCAGTATGGAGAACATCGACATCTGTGCAGTAACTGAAACCTGGTTCAAGGCTCCAGAGAGCACCCCAGCACTACTGGGCTACAACTCATACCACACGTTTCGGCCACAGAACATGGACCGAAACACAAAAGGAGAGGGTGTATCCATATTCATCAAGGATACCTACACCTCCAGGTTAGTGGCACAGCATGATACCTCTGAGATCATCCATGTGCAACTAACATTGGGCAAATCTGCAATGCAAATTGTGGTCTGCTACAGATCAGCCTCCATGACCCATGACCACCACTCCACCTTTCTGGAGACACTGGAAAACATGACGGTTCTACCAAACACCCTGATATTGGGCAATTTCAATTACCCTACCATTCACTGGGAAAACTACTTGAGTACAAATTCCCAGGCCCAGCGCTTCCTGGAATTCATCAACTGAAATGCCCTGGATCAGCTGGTAAACTCCCCTGCCAGAGGTGAAAACATATTGGCCCTGGTCATCACCAACAAGGGCGACAAGTGTTCCACACCAGAGGTCAACCTGTCACTGTTTAGATCAGACTATAAACTAATCACTCTGGATGTCCACACCCCACCACCACCCCCAACTAAGGAAACCACAGTAAAAAACTTTTCTAAAGCAAACTTTACCTTACTTAAGACAGAGGTGGTAAGTTTCACAGTCCCCACGCTAAAGGATAACGCTGCCCAAGATGCAGAAACCTTTACAAATGCACTCTATGAGCACCTACAAGGATGCATGGATCATGCCATCCCTAGCAAAACTAAGACTCACTCCTCTAAGAGAAGGAAACCAGTTTGGTGGACCCCTGCAATAAACAGGCTATACAACAGATGGAGGAAACTAGTTCAGAAAAAAAGCAAATCCCAAGAAGGAAAGACATCCCTGATCAGTATCAGTAAACTAGCCTATTCTGCAAGGCTATGGAGCGCATCATCATGGAACTCATTAACAAAGACATTGGAAACCTCCAAACACTTGACCCAACCCAGTTCAGCTTTGTTAAGGGCAGATCATACCTACTAAACCTGGTTGACTTCTTTGGGACAGTCACCAAGGCCATAGACAAGGGAAAGGTGGTTCACACAGCCTACCTTGACCTCACCAAGGCTTTCGACACCATTCCCCACTCAGGTATTACAGAAAACCTCACCAGCCTGAACATAAACCCCTACGTCACAAGATGGGTTGCCAACTGGCTTACAGACAAAACTCACACGGTAAGAATAGCAGGCTCCAGGTCTGACTCTAAACCAGTCACAAGTGGTGTCCCGCAAAGCTCGGTCCTGGGACCCCTACTGTTCGGCATATACTTCTTAGAAGTACAGGCAAACACAGGAGGACTATGGCTAACCAAGTTTGCCGATGACTGCAAACTGGGAGCCATAACTGACTCTCCGGCTGACACAGACATCCTCCAAAAGGGCCTTACTGAGACAGACACCTGGTGTCAAAGTCATGGCCTCAAGCTAAATGCCAAAAAAATGCATAGTCATCCCATTTGGGAAAAACAAAACACCCACGAATTACCACATAGGTGGCAGCCCCCTTAATACAGAAGAGGTAATAAAAGATCTGGGGACCCAGGTAGATAGTAATCTCTCCTTTGACAATCATGTTGCCAAAGTGGTTAGGAAATCCTTCTATGTGGCCCATCTAATTACTAAAGGGTTCGCATCTAGAAATAAAAGGTTATAGTGCCCCTCTACTCATCACTCATTACACCCATCATAGAGTACAATGCCCCATTTGGGATGTACCTCACAAGACACTTCCAACAGCTGGAAAGACCACAAAATTACCTCACCAAGAGGATTACTGGCCTCAAACATATGTCCTATATAGCCCGACTGAAAAAACTCTGGCTGTACTCAGTGGCATATTGCTTACTCAGAGGTGATCTCTGCCTGACTTACAAAGCCATGTCCAACTCAGAACTGATGGACATGCTCCACCTAAAGAAATCCAAGTCACTGCGAGCCATGCACTCTAGTGAGCTAAACCTCGCCACAACAATAAATAGAACATGCTGGAGGGATAGATTCCTGTCACAGAGACTCCCCATGCTTTGGAACAAAATTCCAAATTACATCAGGCAGAGCCCCTCACTAACACTCTTCAAGAGAAACCTTGATGAGTGGATGGGTAACAGAAAATACACTCCTGGGATCACTTCATTGGCTCTGCTTGACAGAGGATCAGTTAATTAATCAATGAGGCAGCGAAAGCCAACATACTCTGGCTAGGCTTATAAATGCCCTCGGGCAGATAGCCTAGTACCTACCTATGTACCTATGAACCTATCATAGGATCATAGCAAGTTACTAGGCTATGGCCCTGAGGCCCTAATAAGCCTAGCCAATAAATTGGCCTATGTTCCTAAAAGTCAGCACCCGATGCCCCTGTCTAGCAGGGACACAGGTGGAATCCCAGGGGTGTATTTTCTATTTCCCATGCAGTCATCCCGGTTCCTCTTAAACAGGGATAATGAGGTACTCTACTCGATGTGGAGAGGGAGTCTATTCCATAGATGGGGGAGTCTCTGGGAGACAAATCTCTCCCACCAGCAAGTCCTATTGATGTTGCAGACCAAGTTGAGGTTTTGCATGCGGGTCATCCAAGTGGAGAATGGCTTGTGGATATGCAGTAATTTTATCAAGGTGGGTCAAAGATTGCTCTGTATACCAGACATAGATCACCTCTGAGGAGTCTGAATGAGATGGAATAGAGGGACAGGGCTTTTAGCTTATCCGTGTAGGATAGATTTTTGAATCCCTGGATTATCCTAGTCATGGAAACTCTGTGGTCTCTCCAGCTGTTGCATGTGCTGCAGAAGCTACATGCCAAAAGGGGCGATATACTCAATAATGGGCCTTATAAGGGAGGAATACAGGGAAGTTATGACTTCCTTGTTCCTGGAAGAAATACTCTTACTAATGAGGTGAGCCATGTAGAAAGCATTCTGTACAAAGGTGGCAATATGGTGGTCAAAAGTTAGTGATCTACGAAGTTTTCTCTCAAGACCAGCTGAGGTGCAGTGCTTTCCTTGAAACTGTTGCTTCTGGATTAAATATAGGTAGAAATGGAGTTGTCAGATGCTATTTATTTTATGTAGATGCTATTTATTTTATGTTTGTTAACTAGGGTGCTCAACTCGATAAGAGTTCATCATCAGTCCAGGTTCTGTGAAAACTGTTAAATGTTAAAAAGGAAAAAAAATAGAACACGTACAAAATGCATTAAAAACATTTAGTTATGCATCAGCATGGTATCTATCTATCAATCAATCTATCTATCTATCTATGATATACACATGCATACCAAAGGCAGCACAAAAAAGGCCTATAAACAGACTTGGATTTAACAGTAATCTATACCTGTAGCAGAAAAATTAATACAAAGAATAGTGTAACAACAAAATTATATTGTTTTTTGAGGACACATAATTAAGATATGATAATTAGATAAAATGTTACATTGACAGTTATGACAATCAAACTAATATGAAGCAATTTGTCAGTGTCAATGGCTTGCTCTCAAGGTGAACAACCACTTAGTTAAATGACACATGTTTCATGTCAGATTTAAAACATTCATTTTTTCTGTGCATTCAAAATATTATGTTGTGCAAAGTTTCTGGGTGGCAAGCAATATGTTTTCCTGACTTAATCTAAAGTCTCACATTCCTGACTGTGTGTGCTATTAATTGTGTTGCTTAGTAAAAGCAGGCACCACACAGCACATCACATCCCAGATGGAAACAATATTAATACTTTATTAACATGGTATTACTGCAGTGTTGTTGCATTCTGGATGAAAATTATTTTGGCTGTTTATAAGTATACAAGGACTAAAATGATATTGGCTTGAAGTTTACTAGTTTCATTTAGAAAACATTGCCTTGCCGTTTCAATTTATTTTCACAAATATTACAAACTGACATATGAAGGACTATCACAGTGCTTAAGCATTAGCAAGCTACCATTGGATAGAAGTATTATTTTATTCAAAGTAACAAAAAATATTTATCTACTTGGGTATCTGCAGATTGATATTAAAATGAATCAGTTAATTATAAATATTTATCAGGAGGTAAAGCAGAATGTAGCAGTTAAAAGTAATAACCACTTGCAAGCAACATGAATTTCCTCTCTGCTTTTTGCAAGATTGCAAATATAATTTTAGGAAGAAATTGCACATAGGTGCAAGAGAAGAACAGAGCTTAACCAGTATTGTTTCAATTCAGTCGCAGTACAAGTCCTCTCTGATCTCACTTGGTTAAGTAAAAAGCTGTTATCAAGTAATAATTCATTCTGAAGTTAATACAAATGTTATGTTACCGTGCCAAAAAGACACTCCTTGTAAAGAAATGTGTCAGATATAGTAGTGCACAGATGGATTCAGAAATAATCAACTTGATTATATGAGTGATGTTTCATTTTCCTTTTAACTGACTTAATCAGCATGAATAACTGCACTAAATCCTACGACGCCAATCCTGATATTCCACATACTGTACAAATCCCATGAAAAAAGAGAGCTGTCTTATATATCTACATATCTAACCTGCAGGCCTTGCTTAAGTATGTGACTGTCTATTGTCAGTCATATTGTAGTACACAGAGGAACATACCTTAGAGTAATACTAGCTTTTACATCTGCATTTAATGACTTTGTGATGTTTTATTTATAAGTATTTAAATACAACATAAATGATTTTTGATGTGCAGGGTCATATTAACAAGGAGGGGGGGATGTTGGAGCTGCTGCTCCAGACCCACATGTCTGAAATAAGCCTTAGTACTTCTGCTCCCAGTTTAGTATGAACTCCCATGCTTGTTTTCCATTTAAATAAATAGGACCTTTGTAATATTTAGCTCCAGGCCCATAAGACCCATAATCTAGTATTGATTATGAGCAGTCTTGGTGACTATTTCATCCTCTACAGAATATTAAAAGTTTTCAGAGTAGACAATGTCTCGGTAAGTTGGATATCCCTTAATGCTGCTCAGCCTGCACTTATTTTTCTGTGCTTGCCAAATAAAATCAGAGTTACAGACAAAGCATGAAAAATATCAGTTTGCATTTCTGCTTTTAATCGTGTTTTATAGGAAAAAAGATGATGCTAGTATGACAGTAATGGAATTCTACAAGTATGCCAGACTCAGAATGGTTGACTAACAGATCAGACAGCAAGTTTAACTTGCATCATTCAGCAGAATAAACATGGGGATTCTGAAACACGTCAATAGTAGATTGAAAAGAATCTTCATCCAGAGTGCTTGATGTGTAGTAAAGTTCATAAACAAGCAAGCTACATGCACACATGTACATTCAGAACTGTTACTATTTTGTTTCATGGGCCTTCCTCGTCCTGCTTTCCTTTGGGTTCCTTTTTTCTTATTTTGTTAATTAGAATATGTTTGTTTCTTTCTTCATTTCATTTTTATTATTCTGTTATATTCTGTTTGGTATTATGCAGGTAAACCTGAATTTATATCTTATGGTGAGCAGAGCCATTATTACCATGTTGGATGATAAATCTTGTATCGTTCCCATACCTTGAACAAAAATGGTTTTCTGTTCCTAAGTAACACCATTATTGTGGTTACAGTGTGTACAGCATTAAATGCATGTGTGCATGAATATGTATAATAGCTCATATACCTTGAAGACTGTGGGCACCCATAATATTTTTAGGGTCCGGTCTCCCAGTGGAGTGGAAGCTTCTGTGACATTAATTGCTTTCTTACTATGCAGCCAGTTTGTAAGTTGTTAAACCTGTATCATAACTTTGAATAGTTTTGTCTAATGCCATTATTACTAGCCCAGAACAGCAGAACTGGGTAATTGTACAAAGACACTAAGCCTGTGTTGAAATGTTCCATAGCATTTATTTATCTTTCCTCATAGAAGTTAGAGGACTGCCTTTTCTGATTTGTGAAGCATTGTTTTCTTCTTTCGTGCACTGATGAATCGGTTATGCAGCAAAGATCAATATTTGAAAAAGTCATCAGTGCTAATAGTGTTTCATTCGGTGAGCATTAATAGACCTGGAAAGATTTCTAATGCTTCCATTCTGGATTGAGAATGTTGAAGACCGATTATAAGGTTATGACAAAGGGAATTCTGAGGGAGATATTTGTTATCTGAAATAAGTAATTAGGTTGAATGAAATGTAGAAATCAAATCCTAAAAGTCATTTTCTGCCTACTCTGTGTCAAAACGTGCTGTGGGTATAGTGGATAAGATACTGGGACACTGATTTAATACTATAAAGTTGTGGGAATTATACTCAGAATTATTTAATTTATTTCAGTATAAACAACATTAACTCATGCAATAAAATAAAAACACTGAATAAAGCAAACTGGTAATATGACATGTAGTAAATATAAGTAGAAATAAAACTATTGGTGAGTTAGTATTCTAGTCTAAAGTGCCAGATTCTATAAAGTCTATTTTTTCAGAAGTCTGATAATTTTACAGCATTTAAAACAAAAGAAAATAAATGTCCTTGATTATATGTTAGACTAACAGTAGGCTACAAAACTATGAGCATTTTTTTTTCTCATTTGTTTTTTATAAAACTTTTTACATTTTGAAAACATGAGGAGAAAACTTCATATAACAAAAGGCTGAATTTATTGAATTTATAGCCCTTGAGCTAAATAGTCATCCTTGTCAGGTACAATGCACACTTTCTCTCTTTAAAGAAATAACAAGTAAATTGAAAATAAAAGTGATTACAAATTCTACCTCTCACTAACCTGTTTACTATGCCCCCATATAAATAAACATAACAAAGGCATAAAAATAAGTTTCCTAGTCCCACAATGTAAAAATTATGTTTTGCAAAGTGTTATGCTAGAACAATTCTTCGTTATATTGTGTAGACTTCAGAATTTTGTATTCGTAGATATATGAGTGCTTTTTTGTCAGTAGCATTCTTCCAGAACAGGAAAATAACAAATATAAAAGAGTATCATCTATCATAACATGTTGAATACCAATGTAAGTAATTTCTGGTTCATAGAAGGGATTCCCAGTGTCCAGAAACCCACATCCTCCAAAGGGGGGGGGAGTATTTCCAGCACTGATTGCTGAAACCTGCAACCTCTGTCAATATAGCACAATGTAGTCAGATCTGCAGAACAGACTTTGGATTCACCTCTATACATCAGACCTGCTCCACCCTCTGTTTTTCAGTGTAACTGGGAAGTACCGGGGCCTGACCTTTACTTACAAGTCAGAGAAATTGTAAAAGCTGTTGCCCACAATTAACTCCACACCTAGACTAGCTTCCTAATCTTGGATCATTGCAGAACTGTGATACAGAGCAACTTATATTTGTCAGAACTAAAGTGTGATTTTGTTTTTTATATACTAATTCAAATGTTGAGGTATTTCAGACAATTCTCCTTAATCTTAATTACAGCAATTACAGACTTATTACACACACACACTCATATATATATATATATATATATATATATATATATATATATATACATATATATATATATGTGTATATAGAGAGAGAGAGAGAGAGAGTAGAAGGGGTGTAGGGGACTCCTGCTGAAGAATACAAAGGTGAATTCCCCTGCAAAAACACTTTTTACTTTTACATTGACTTTTGGTACTCTGTTGCTGTGCTCGGAGACTTTAATTATTCATACATTTACGTACTAAGCATATCCAGTACGGATTTCGGTAATGCAGCTCCCTAATTATGATGTGTGAGTGTGCATTCTAATGAGAAGATAATCCCTACAAAAACTGCCTGTATATGCATACATAGAAGAATTCTCTTCCATTTTTAACAGAACATAGATATCACGTTACCACTGAAGATATAATGGGAACGTGGCTCTTCCACTGACCTGAAAATAAAACTAAGTTGGAGGTATTGCTGGCTAAGAAGGTTATGCTCTCTCTTTTTTCCTTGAAGATCTTTAGACTTTATAAACATCAGGAGGTACTCAAGATGCATATTTAGACAAAAAAAAAAATTCTTGATTATTGAGGAATCCCAGATTGTGCTCGGAAGTCCTTAGCTTCTTGTTATCACCTCAGGCCTGCCTGAAAAATTCCAGGATGTATACTCCCAGATGTCCGGGAACTATATCTGTGGCTCAAGGCTCATACATCCTATAACATCAGTTGCTTTAAACATTTCAGTCTCAGGGCCTAGCTATGTCATCTTAAAAAATGTCCTTGTAGAGGACCATACCATAATGCCACAAATCATAGAGTGCTCTGCCTTGAAAAGGCATCATAATTTGCATATAGAAAGCCTGAGGGGGTGAGAATACCACAGAAAATCTAACAATGGCCACTGCAAGTTTATAGCCTAGTCAAATTATCTAATTGGAGCAGGTTTTATAGATAAACAAAGATTTCAGCAGTACTTCATTTTAACTATGACAATTTTATTAGGAAAAAGGAAGCTTTATTGACTTTCTTTGACTCAGTTTCTGTCAAAATTGCAGATATGGTAAAAATTTTTGTCAAAGACTAAACATAATACTTCAGTGAGACCAGACAATGTAGCAGGCTGCATTCTCATCACTGTACTATCCAAACCGCTACCTAAACTGTTCAAAGTCTCCTATCCACAGGGTTTGTTCCAGATGCCTAGAGAACAGGCATTTTGAATAATCTACACAAGGCTAGTACCTCTACAGATCCAGGCCACCACAAGTCCATCATCCTCACTAGCCATATGTACAAAGTCATGAAACATATCACAGCCAAACTCATTAATGTCAATGTAAGCAACTCAACTGATCCAGCCGGTTTTGTGAAGGGCAGGTCCCATCTCTTGAACCTGGTAAGCTTCTCTGAGGTGCAGACTGTGCATACTCATTGGTTATTTTAGTCTGAGCAAAACTTTTGACACTATCCTGATGCTGGTAAAGCTAAATAGACAAACTTAAAGTGAACAAATTGACTGTCCAACAGATTCCAGAATGTGAAAGCTGCTGGGAACCTCTCTGCATGTAAAATTATAACTAGTGGGTTACCTCAGTGATGAGTGCTGGGCCCTCTCCTGTTTTGTGCACATATCCATTCCAGTATCCCAGAAGTATGGCTGATGACTCCAAGCTGGGCACTGTTATCTACTCATCCACTGATACTAACTTGCTCCAGCAAAGCTCCAGAATATGCACAAAGCTGGTGTACTAAAAATGATCTTGAGTTAAATGTAAAAATGTGCAACACAGTAGCATTCAGCAAAAAGCTATTTATACCTTATAAATGGTACTCCTCTTCAGACAGACATGGTCATGAAAGACCCGGGTACTTACATGGGCAGTTGTCTTTAGTTGGATCGGCATCTTTTCACCATAGTCAGAAAATCCTTCTATCTGACCCAGTTGATTTCCAAGTGAATATTGTCAAGATACAAATAACTCATGCTGCCTCTTTACAGAGCCATCATTGAATGCAATGCCCCCTTTGGTATGTATCACTCAAATCATGCTGCTCAGTTAAATAGGTCCCAAAGACATCTTACTATAAAAATTAAAGGCCTTAAATCCTTTAACTATCCCAATAGGTCAGAACAACTCTCTCTATATTCAGTGACCTATAGGCTGCTCTGAGTATAATTTTGTCCTGCTTTTCGAGCTATAAAATTCACAATCCTATTTGACCTCCTGTTTCTTTGGAAAATTACTGCTTTACCACAATTTATTTCTTGAAATGATTGCCATTCTGAAAGCTGTTCAGCAGTCTGAAATCTGAAAACAGTGCTGAATTTACTGAACTCCAATTTACTCTTAACAAGATAAATCTCAATGTATGACCTGTTATAGGACACCATCCATGTTCCCCAGAACACCATGAGAAATTCAAAAAAAAAATACTCAGGAAACAACCCCTAACAAAAATACCTTTATGTTGGTAGATTTCAGTTATCCTTTGATTAACTGGGGTACCTACACCTCAAAAGTTGGGTATGCTAAAAGATTCCTGAACCTAATAAATAACAATTCCCCAGAGTAAATAGTTAACCATTAATCATTAGGGCACAGAACATACTGGTCCAAGTCCTTACCAACATAGCCCCAAAGTGTACCATGCCTGTAGTTTCTCCCTCTCTGGTCACGTCATACCACAATTTAGTACCCTTCTCCTTTAATGAACTCACTGTTCTAAACAAATCTGAATAAAGGCTTTAACATGTAAACCTCCTTAAATTATGTGATGACCTCACTAAGTTTTAATCACAATTTTATTAGCTTCCTTTGCAGCTTCAGCTGCCAGTTATGCAAATGACTTCTATTCTCACCTACATAAGTATACAGATTTAGCAGTCCCTACTAGGACCAAATATAATAGGATATCTAAAAATAAACCACCTTGGTGATCCACCAGTAGAAATCAGCTGTTTAACAAAGGAAAAGAAAACTTTTAAAGTCCTACAGCTAATTTGAAAGCTCTCTCCATCAACAGCAAGGAGCTAAAATGATAAACATAAATTAAAATTAGCATCAGTAGCCAACATTTGCTGCAAATCTTTAATTCATTACTAAACTGAGAAATAGGATGCAGCAATATTAGTAACCAATCATAATCCTAAATGGTATTACCCCATTCTTCTAACGATATAGCTAATTTCCTTGAAGAGAGATTTATTCCTAACTTTACCCAGACACTGTCACTGAAGTCTGAAAATATCTGAGCCCCATACCCCTTCTAAAATCATCATGGAGTAGGTCCTGATTGTGCTATCAAAAATATAAAACACCTCTTCCATGAGCCAAGATAATTTACCAGAATGCTTAATAAATACCAGCAAACATGCCCATGCTGAACCTCTCCTCCGGTGCTTCTTTAACTTATGTATAGCCACAGGGTTTGTTTCTAATGTGTGGACATTAGCTTTTGCAACTTCCTTTCGCAAAGTGGGCCTATCACAGACCCTGAGATCTATAGATCCATCAACCTCATTCTCCTAATTTCAAAGGCCATGGAGCAGTTATGTCTAACTTCATAAATTACAATATTCCAAACCTGATATAACTGAACCCGCTACAGTCTGGTTTTGTCAAGAGCAGTTTCTATTTAACTTAGTAAATATCTTCATGAAGGTCAAGAGGCAGTGAATGGGGTCATTCAATCCATATAGCCTATATGGGTCTGGCCAAGGCCTTTGATGATACACTAAACACTGGCATTGTAAATAAACTTAATGAAATCAGGGTAGATCTTTACTTGGTTAGATGGTTGCAAATTGAGAAAGAGGTAGAAAACGTATTATGAAGGTGGCAGATGCCACTTCAGAAAGTAACTAGCAGAGTACAGCAGGGCTCAGGGCTTTGACCCCCTCCTTTTTGCAATATACTTTTCTGACCTGCATAGAGTAAACCCAAGCCAATGCCTCACCATATTTAATAAAGAGCATGAGTTGGGTGCTGTTTTTCACTTTCTCCTGTATGTAAAATCACTACAGCAAGAGCGAGCAGAGGTGTACATGAATGAATGCAGCTAAGAAGGCTCCAAAGGGTCATTAACAAAACAAAATTAGTCTGAAAAAATCTGAACTAGCAAGAAATGTTTAAATTCATAAATATATACAGTGGATATAAAATGTGTACACACCCCTGTTAAAATGCCAAGTTTTGGTGATATAAAAAAATGAGACCACAATAAATCATTTCAAAACTTTTCCCACCTTTAATATGACCTATAACCTGTACAATTCAATTGAAAAACAAACAAATATGTTAGGGGAAAATATAAAAAATAAAAAACATACAATAAACTGGTTGCATAAGGGTGCACATCCTTAAACCTTAAACTAATACTTTGTTGAAGCACCTTTTGATTGAATTACAGCATTCAGTCTTCTTGGGTAGGGGTCTATCAGCATGGCACATCTTGACTTGGCAGTATTTGCCCACTCTTCCTTGCAAAAGTGCTCCAAGTCTGTCAGATTGTGAGGGCATCTCTTGTGCACAGCCCTCTTCAGGTCACTCCATAGATTTTCTATTGGATTGAAGTCTGGGCTCTGGCTGGGTCATTCCAAAACTTTAATTTTCTTCTGGTGAAGCCATTCTTTTGTTGATTTGGATGTATGTTTGGGGTCATTGTTGTGTTGAAAGGTGAAATTCCTCTTCATCTTCAGCTTTCTAGAAGATGCCTGAAGGTTTGGGGCTAAAAGTGACTGGTATTTGGAACTGTTCATAATTCCCTCCATCTTGACTAAAGCCCCAGTTCCAGCTGAAGAAAAGCAACCTCAAAGTATGATACTGCCACCACCATGCTTCACCATGGGGATGGTGTTCTTTTGGTGATGCAAAGTGCTGTTTTTGCGTCAAACATACCTTTTGGAATTGTGGCCAAAAAGTTCAACATTGGTCTCATAAGACCATAACACATTTTCCCACATGCTTTTGAAAGACTTGATGTACTGTTTTGCAAATTTTAGCCATGCCTGGATGTTTTTTCTGTGTAAGAAAAGGCTTCTGTCTCACAAACCTATCCAATAGCCAAGACATATGGAGGATATGGGAGATTGTTGCCACATGTAGTACACAACCAGTACTTGCCAGAAATTCTGCAGCTCCTTCAGTGTTGCTGTAGGTCTCTTGGCAGCCTCCCTGACCAGTTTTCATCTTGTCTTTTCATCAATTTTGGAGGGATGTCCAGTTCTTTGTAGAATCACTGTTGTCGCATATTTTCTCCACTTTTTGATGACTGTCTTCATTGTGTTCCATCATATAGCCAATGCTGTGAAATTTTTTTTGTACCCTTTTCCTGACTGATGCCTTTCAACAATGAGATCCCTTTGATGATTTGTAAGCTCTCTGTGAACCATGGCTTTTGCTGTAGCAGGCAACTGAGTAAATGTCAGGAAAAAACTGCTAGGATAGCTAAACTTTATTTGGAGTTAATCAAAGTCTAATTGATGGCAGGTGTGTACCCAAGAATACTGAATGCTGTAATTAAATCAAAAGGTGCTTCAACAAAGTATTAGTTTAAGGGTGTGCACACTTATGCAACCAGCTTATTGTAATTTTTTTATTTTTTATATTTTATTATTTATGTTTGTTTTTCAATTGGTCACATTAAAGGTGGGAAAAGTTTTGAAATTATTTATTGTGGTCTCATTTTTTATATCACAAAAACCTTGACATTTTAACAAGGATGTGTAAATTTGTTATATCTACTGAACTTTGCCTTGCATTTGGACCATCAAAGGCCCTAATCTACTAGATCTCATGTATACCTATAAGGAAAACAGCCCCCCCGTCACTCAAACTAAGACACTCAACCTTCACTAATACATGACTAAAACATGTTGGAGACCCAGTTGTTATTCCATCTCTAAAACATATTGCCTTTGCATGTTAAACAGACTGATATCATCACATCTTTCAAGAATCTGAATGATTGGATAGGTATCTGTAAATTCATTCCTGGCGTGACATGTTTTGCACTCCTGCAAGTTGGAGGTACATCTGTAGGATGGATATTGGCAGGACACACATAGTTGCTGGCTTATTTGCCTTTAAAACCATATGATCCTACTGTCCATATATAAATCTCTATATTTTTATATGTTATTTAGGGTATTACTCTCTACTTTAAAAATTAAGAAATTTGTTTCCAAGCAAGTGTAACATCTGTATGTATGTCTTTAAATTATTCCTGTATTTTGTCTCTTTCAGAGCCCCAGATGTATATCACACTGTCGGTTTGCCTGTGCACTATTAGGCAGTCTAAAAGTAAAGATGATGGACCTGGCAGCACACAGTTCTATCCTGCTTCTATTTATTAATACTTTTGAAAAGTAAATGTTATAAATTAGACTGTTCAGATTTGATCCAGGGATCTTCAAACAGCAATTTTCACATATAGGTAATAGAGTCACTTATCCCATGGCTGCTTGTGGCATCCTAGATAAAATTTCATTTCATTTAATCAAATATCTTATAGGAGTCTATAAAGAAGACCACTTAAGATATCTGGGTATAGAGTCATATTGATCCATACCCTCAGCAAATTATTACCTCCACTCCTTTCTTTAGTGAAATCCTTTGTGCCACATAGGGCTGCCATGTTTTCAAATGCCCAAATGGGATATTTTTAATAAAAACATAAGATTTTACAGGGCAGACAATATCCAAAACCAGTGGAAATAATTGGAATTAACTTTTTTTGTCTAAAATAAAGATCATTTTTGTAGAATTTGAGCTATTTGTGTTATTTCAGATAATATTTAGGTGTTTCAGACACAAAGTAACCACTATTATAGGAAACCTGGAAAAAACATATTTGCCCTAAAATCTCAGGATATTTACCATTTATTTTAAATTTTCCCTGCAGGACACAACTCTCCATGTAGGGACAGTACTGTATAAAGAAGGACAAGTGGTAACCCTAGTGGCAGGTGATTTTTATTTGGGGAGCAGGAATTCCAACAGATAGACCAAAACATTAGCACATAATTTAATTTGCAGAGGGAGAAGTGAAACTGGCTGGTAATTTAAAGGCTATGTTTTACCTCTCCCTTCCTCATGGAAGACTGTTATTAGCTATCAATGCAGAGTGCAGCAGCTCCCTAGTTCTTCTAATTGCATAATCACTCCATTAAAATGTTTAAAAGCCTTATAAAGCCTTTGGTGAATCACTCTGGACCTGCTGTTTTGTCCGTTGTATGGGTCTGAATCACTAGTCCTAGTTTTATGTTGGAAAAATAATTTGTCCATTTTCCTCAGCTCTGTTGCCAATTCAGTAGTGAGTATCAGGCTCCCTAAAATATCTTGTTAGTCAGCAGGATCTCCTTGAGATGGGTAATGATAAATACATTGAGAATATCCATTCATAATTCCACTATTTTCCAGACTTCTTAAGTAATGCAGTATAGGAAGTATCACTTCCATTTTACCTTACAGTGGAAGCAGAAGCATTCACATATGTATGTAGGCCAACACATCGCTATTACAGTGGAAGTAGAAGCACAGTCACATATGCATGTAGGCCAACACATCGCTATTACAGTGGAAGCAGAAGCACATTCACATATGTATGTAGGCCAACACATCGCTATTACAGTGGAAGCAGAAGCACATTCACATATGCATGTAGGCCAACACATCGCTATTACAGTGGAAGTAGAAGCACATTCACATATGCATGTAGGCCAACACATCGCTATTACAGTGGAAGTAGAAGCACATTCACATATGCATGTAAGCCAACACATCGCTATTACAGTGGAAGCAGAAGCACATTCACATATGCATGTAGGCCAACACATCGCTATTACAGTGGAAGTAGAAGCACATTCACATATGCATGTAGGCCAACACATCGCTATTACAGTGGAAGTAGAAGCACATTCACATATGCATGTAGGCCAACACATCGCTATTACAGTGGAAGTAGAAGCACATTCACATATATATGTAGGCCAACACATCGCTATTACAGTGGAAGTAGAAGCACATTCACATATGCATGTAGGCCAACACATTGCTATTTGAATTTAATTTGTATAATTACAAAAGTGCACTGTTACATGAGAAAGTCTTTATTTTTAGAATGTTCAGAACTTTTGTTTCCGCTACTTATTTGCTCAAAATTTTCACTGTGCTGTTGAGTATTTTAGAGGCAGTGCTTGAGATTCTACAAAATAAGTATATTGCACTTAGACACATGACCATGATTACAAAGTCCCTGTTGTTTGGGAACAGTATTTGCACTGAAGGCAGAATTCATCACAATTGCTCAGTAGTTACTATTGCTTTTTTATACCAAGGCCGGCATCTCCTTTCCATATCCTCAAGCTTGACTAAGTCCTGTGAAGTTTTCAGTAAAGATGGCCTAATCTCTGAAGGAGTGGGGAAATTGGGTGTACCCAAAGTTCATCAACTGTAACTCATAGTTCATCCACTGTAACCCATCTGGGTAAAAGCATAACAATGGATTTTGTTATATATTTGCTTGTATTGCTCTTCACTACACCCAGGCCAACTAAACAGTCAGACATTCCACTACCCACCCACATCAACTTCTGCCTTATTTCTATAGTTGTGTGTCACGTGGTACAGTGCCCTCCAAAGCCTTATATGTATAGTTGTGTCACATGGTACAGTGCTCTCCAAAGCCTTATATGTATAGACTTGTGTCAAATGGGACAGTGCCTTCCAAAGCCTTATATGTATAGTCGTGTGTCACATGCTGCAGTGCCCTCCAAATGTCAGTCAGTGAAAACTGGTTATACTTCTGAAAGTATACTAGTTATATTATCCCTGCCAGTATCTGTGCCCCTCACACACACACACCCATACACAACAAACACGCACACTAGAAATATAGCATCCTACTCTCTCCACAATTCTTCTGCCATGGAATATTCTAGTTAGTCTTTCACTATCATTCACATGTGTTCCATAGTAATTCCTTAAAATGGCTTTTCCTTCAGGTGTTTGCAGTTTGCATAAGAAAAATCTACCTAGGTTGTTTTTGCATTTTTAGGTAATTGTTATGTAAGTCTACAATAAGCAAATATTGCCACTATCCCTTTTCACTGATAAGGCATAGCTAATATGTTTCAAGGCTCCCCACTTCAAAAACAAGTCTTGTGTAGCACAAGGTTTTCAGTTTAGTTTCTTGTAAAATAACTAAATGAGCATCACACTCTTTCAAGGCTTTAATTCCACCCATGTTTTATATGAGGAACAAGACCATCATAAGCACAAGTGTATGGCTTCTTATCTAGAATTGCCATCTAAGAGAGCATGAATGCACAAAGACAAACCAGAACAGTTTTCGACCACTGGCTTTCAAGACTCATTTGCAGAGTACATGTGCATTTCCAAATTCATCTTATTTATGTAACTGCTGAAAAGTGGCAGGTGCACAAAGCAGATCACCCACAAACCCAAATCAGAAATAATATACAAACATTTTGATTAACTTCTGACTCACTCTGTACCTGTTAGACTGGACAGCAAGCTGAAACAGTCTGTCTGGTATTCAATGTACAGCCCCAAGTAGCTGGCACTCAGCCTTTATTTGAAAAACAGCAATCGTGTTATAATGTCTAAATATTTATACAATAAATGTCTTTAATTTTATCACTGGATGTCAGTCTGATACAACTATCAAATGATGGTGTGTTATGCAAGAAAAAGCCCCAACCACACACCCCTTGCCAGTGCCAAGTCTTCATGTAAGTTGCGCCGTCTAATTGGTCTTATCAATTTATCAGGTATCCTTCTTACAGCCTGACACATGCTTATAACCCATGTACAAAATAGTATCAGTACAGAAAGATGAAGCACCTCTGTGCATTAGGCGGGTAATAAGAATTTTGAGCACTTAATCCTCTGCAGCCTGATCAAAGTCCACTAAGATTATTAGTGTTGGCAAATACAGTTTTCAGCAGTTCAGCTCTTTGCAACAATTGATGTCTTTGCTCCAATTTTTTCACAGGTGGGTAATGAGGTAGTAAAATTAGTCACATCTGTACAGTCTATATTGGAGGCTGCTTCTTCCAGTGGACATATTGATTCATTTATGGAATCATTGCTTCAAACATCTTAGATCGAGTACATTTCCTTGAGTAAAATCAACGTTGCAAGTTAAATATATTCTTGTCTCTTTACTCTTTTCCCTCTGATGTTCGTCTGCTCAGGGCTTTAACCTCCTTTTATCACAAGTCTTTTACTATCATTGAATAAGCAATGGCAGATACCTTTTGGTGAGTGCCATTTTATCTCCTCACTTTAGCACTTTAACTTTTGAATGACTACTTATATAGCTTTGACAGACACAACCTTTCTCTTTGATACTGAAAGTACAATGTAACTTGAGAAGTGAAGTTTCTACAGGATCCCCATGACTCTAAGATGTTACATTCCTGAAAAAAAAAAATTGCAGCTCATGAACAGAGGATTGACTGAAGTCAGAGGTGATCCATGCTGGACATCCAGCGGTCCTCAAGGTTTTGTTACATTTCCTGATTTTATGTACGATCACTTCTTTCATGTCAAACGTTAAGTCTCAAGTTGAACTATGGTGGACAGCTGTTTGTACAAATATGCAGGTATTCTTTTCCAACTCTTCCAACTCCAGTTAAGTAGTTCGACAAAGGAGCATAATTTCTTTCTGCATGAGGAATACTGGATGTTAGCCACCTTCTCCTTCTAAATGTTTCATAGCCCATAAATTATTTTGGTTGCTATGATTCTTGAGGCTGTTGATTTTATTCTCCATTATGCTAGGCACAGCTCATCTGTATCAGTCATGTTTAAGGTGTTTTCCACATTGGTTTTAGCCTAGTTCCATGGCACAGAGAGATGGAGCTCTGACTGTGACCCAGGTGACATGGGTTTAGTGGCCATGGGACAAGAAGAAGCAGTGAAGGAGAGGAGTGAAGGGGCATTGCCCACTTGCCTCTTCCATGGGGGAGGGATAAGGATGGGTGCTTAGTGAGTACTCAAGTGGTGAGATTTCTAAAGTGGAGCCCAGGGAAGCCACTAGCCATATTTAAGGACATAAAGCAGCGTACTTGCTGGTACACCTCATTACAAAAGTGAGCTGGTGCCAGCCCGGTCAGCTTACTGCATGTCCCATCACACATGAACTGACTGTGCACAGTGAGAAGTAAAACATAAAAACTGCAAACCACATTTAGTGACTGCCTAAATGATAGCCCCTACAGATTAACTGTTACCCCAGTGATGAGAAAAAATGGGCAGATTCTCCAGGAAGGGGCTTATGATTGCCAGGTAGTGGGAGGGCAAAAAGATAGGAAAAAAAATCCTATTCATTCTTTAAGTTCTAATGGCTCTTCACTGGGGTGGCAGTTAATCCAGAGGGGTCATTATTTAGGCAGTGATTAAACATGGTTTGCACTTTATTATGTTCTTCTTCCCATTGTGCAGGGTCAGTTCATGTGCTTGGTCTTTTATATCACACAGATTTATACACATATGTGTGCATGTCCATAAAGCCTCACTACATAATCAAAAGTGTGTTTAGGTGTTATACTATATCATATCACTGTATCAAATTTATAATTAAAAAAAAATTATGCTTAAAAACATTAAGTATTCATGAATCCTCAAAAGCTGAAATATCTGGTTTGTTTTGCATACTAATATATTGAGATTGTTCTAGTTTAATTTTTACATTGATTCTGAATGTATTTGTGACTTAAGTATAAACAAATCCATTTCTTTCACAAAGAAAGTGGTCATATGTTTATCAAGCCTGATAGCTTTCACAGCTCATATACAGAGGATCAGGTTGTAACTACATAGTTATTTTGAACTGTTTGATTTTTGTGACTGAAAGGTCAACAACCATCTGTTAGTATGGACAGCAGGAGCCCAGCTTATTTTAGTTGTATCCTGCAGTGTAATATGTTGCTTAAATGATAATCCTTGGTGGTAGCCCTTTCAGCAATCTATCCATTCACAGTAAGTCTTTTGCATATATTTAATGTTTTACTTGTCAGATATCAGCACTCTTTGTATTGTCAATCTCTAGGAAAGACTGCAAGGCAAAACTGTGCATTTAGGTTTACATTTTAAATATTTAAATATCTTTTCTTCAAAGTGAAGCAACATTTTGGGGCAAGCCAGGTGTGATGTGTGATTAATATTGTATATTAGAGACTTTGTGTGACTGTGTGACTTTCGGCTTTTCCTGGTCGCCACAGCAGAACTCTGGTCCGCTCATGATTGGCAGTGAATTTTTATGGTGCCGAGTTGCCAGCCCAATGCCCAACCTTCAACGAAGGCACACCCATTCATGCTCGCACCTACCTGCATATTTTTAATGTCACTCGACCGCGGGGATATATTTATATTCCAGATGCAGAGGACAGTGAACCAGCTCTGTGTGATTAAACTAATTATGCTGTCACTCTGAGGTCTCTGTACACCTTTTAAACCACAAGTATTAAAAGTGAAAACAATGGCCATAAAACTTGTAGGACAACATAAGGAAAAGCAGCACTTTAATAGTTTTACATAAGGCCATCCAAACCTCTCAACTGTACCGATTTTCACACAATGTCCAGATTTCAGCCTCATATTTTTGGTCTGTTTTTCATAAAATTGTGGTTTTCTGACAAATTACTGGTAAATAGTTAAACACTGAAGTTCGAAAATAATGACAGACATTTGAGTTTCAGACTTCCTATCCTTCAGGAAATTCATGTTAATGCAAACTAAGTTTGTAAGAGCAATATTTAAAAATTGTCCCTACTTTTGGGCCTTTGTCCCACTTTTATTTATGGCATTGTCTAGATTTCTTGCTCTGAGAGGTTGAGAGGTATTTATCATGTTTACTAACAGTAGGTCCAAGAGTAGTAAAAAAATGTTCATACAGATTTATTTCTGTGTATAAACTGTTTATTTGCTATAAATACATGCAGCATTAAGCACATCACTAAGTCTACATAAGCTCTGCAAATTTAGGCAAAGGCTAGCTTTCTTAATAGGCCAGTCTAAACCTAACCAATTTCCTTTCCAATGGTAAAAATCAAACACTGCAACTCATGTTTGTGAGTAAAACACCTTAACTATTATGCTAAGCCCCAGTCTTTAGGTGCACATGTTCTTTTTCATCCATTTCCTTTATTTTTTCTTTTGTACTTATCCCTTTAAATTGCATTTTTATGTCTTTTACTCTTTTGCCAAAATAATGCCTTTTTTACTTTTACTACCTCACAGTTTGTCTTCTACATCACTATTTCAGAACCTTTTTTCTTATATGTCCTCTTTATTATTTTTTCCCATCTAATTTCTACTACTTATAAAACTGCTATTTTGTTTATTTCTCCTCTTTTTTTCTTTCTCTTTTTTCATTTTTGCAATCCATCCATAAATGCCCAATTTTGTTACATTTGAAACATTTCAATTCACATTTTTGCATCATATTGCATTTCTCCACAAATATAACATGTTTTGGGTTGTCCCCAGTGTCTTATAACAACCCTGTTCCCCTCCACATTTATCATGTTTGGCATATGTGTAATTTTATCTCTTTCTGTTTTTAACACAATATTACAGTCCCAGCCACCAGTCTATAAACCCCTTTCATCATACTTTGCATAAATTGTTCAAATGTCCTTAAACACACTCTCTCTTTCTAGCTCGGTTCAAAATTGTACATGAATTTACTTTTTCATTTCTCTCTCTTTCTAGCTCGGTTCAAAATTGTACATGAATTTACTTTTTCATTTTCCTGTTAAGTGATTTTATCACTTAAAGATTCCATGGGTTACACTCTTTCTTTTTTCACATTCTGCAAGAAAATTATCCACTGAAAAAACAGTCTCAAATATGTTGTTGTTTCTTTCGGCTTTTCCCAGTTAGTGGTCGCCACAGCGGAACTCCGGTCCACTAATGATTGTCAGTTGATTTTTACATGCCGAGTTACCAGCCCTGACACATGACCTTCAAAGAAGGTACGCCCATTCACACGTCTCCACGCAGAAGACGCTCTAACTGAGAATCGAACCGGAGAACATCTTACTGTGAGGTGACAATGCTACCACAGCACCACCACCAAACTGTCTCAAATATAATGTCACAAAATGTCTCTTTGTTAATAACATTACATGTACTTACCTCATGTGCTTTTACAACCAAAAGAGTTATTAAATTGCCCCACGCTTCATATCTGTCCATTTCTTTGTCTTCTTTACTTTGAATCCTTACCACATACTTCTGGTTTTCATTTTCTTCTGTCTTTTTGTCTGCTACTCAGCTTTTGCCTTCTTTTTTATTTCCTCTACATACGTTTTCTTTCCCATCTCACCACAATTCTTCAAGACTGTCTCTGCATCCTCCTTTTATATTTTCTCGATAATGTACCCCCAGGAAACGTTTCCTTCATTTTCTGGCTCATTCTGCACTGCCATTGTTTTCAAGTAAATCATCCTGAAACCCTCCCAACTGGAGGTTTGTAATTTTATATTCATCATTTGCTGACTAATCTCCATCAAACAAGTTTCTCTGAAACATTTCCACAGAATCCTGTACACATTCTCCAGTCTCAATATTTGCTTTTGCCATCATTTTTTTTACCGTTCCATCATCTGCTTCATCTGCCTCCCTGTTTCTCTGGGCCACCTGTACACCTGGAATGGAAACAGGAAGTGGTCCTCCAAATGGGTCCCACTCACAACAATGATGAGTAAGGGAAATTTGCTGCTGACTTGGCCAAATTTCACCTAGTAGTATCAATACCCCATTGGGAGTCTCCAGAAAAGAGGCTACTAGCACAGTGGGTCTAATCTAGTCTACAAAACTAAATAAAATAAATTATGTAATAAACAAGTATTCATGAAAAATCGATCCTAAAAAGACACTGTGTATCTCAATTATTTATACCCCACCTGGCCCAAACATTGCTGCACCAAAAAACTCAAATTTGAGCAAAAAAAGCAAAGTTAACTGATAGGCAGTCATGGCGTAAAATCAAACTTTAATAAAACAACAGCAGCAAGGAGTTAAGATAAGCGCTTTCATACCAAACTAGGTACTTCATCAGATCTAACGTCACAAGATTTACTATCAACCATTTATTAGTGTTTAAGGTCACGTGACTTCAATAAAGGTTTAATTGGTATAAAGTCATTTAACCCTTTATCATTTGTAGCCTGCAATAAAGTCATCCATTTTATTTTAAGACATTCAGTGCGGGTCCTGATATCACCCCCTCTCACACCAGACTTATATCTCAAGGACCATAAATTTAAACCAGTGATTGTTACCACATATCCTTGCCAGAACTGTAATGTTTGTAAATATGTTAGAACTGATGACCATCTGGTACACCCTGATACAGGACGTATTTTTAATTTATAATATTGATCTTTATACTAGTTGTAGTACCTGTGATTTTAGTCTATTATGCTTGTTGTAAGGTTTGTAAATCATTCAGTGTGGGCAAGACAAATAGATGTCTCAGAGACCGTATTAGAGAACATCTATATAGTATAAATAGAGGTGATGATAAAAATGCCCTTTCTTAACAATGTAAAAAGCATGGGTAACATTATCGCTTATCTTAACTATTTGCTGGTGTTGTTTTATTAAAGTTTGATTTTAAGCCACGACTGCCTAGCAGTTAACTTGGCATTTTGAACTGGTTGCTCTTTTTCTTACTACACCAAAAAACCTACTGGTTATCCTACAACATCCATTATGAGACTACAGTATTAAGTGACCTTAACATAGACTGGTAACATATCAATACTAATATCCCTACTGACTATTAACTTATATGGCTTTACCCAATTAATCACCTGTACTGCCAGAGTCAATAAAAACATGAGCAGGCACTCAGCTTTAAATTGGATGCTTTCTAAAAAACCTCACCACTTATGCACCACTGCATGCCTGCCTGACATTAAAAGTGATTACCTTCCTACATAAGGACAGAAGTTGGCATAATCACAAATAAAAATTACAGGATTTGATTTTTCAGTAGGTTAAACACTCCTCCAAGCCCGCCTCACTCTGGAAAATGCAGACATTTGTGGCATTACTGAGACGTGGTTTAAAGCCATGGAGAGCACCCTGGCATTGCAGGGCCACACTGACATCCACACATTTAGAATAGCTGTAGCAAAAGCAGGGACTAGGCATGGAGCCATCTTGATTCATGTTAAAAACAATCCTACCACAAGGCTGGTCAAACAGGATGATGTACATGAGCTTTTCTACATCCAGATCACCATTGGCAAAGTCACATACCACATGCAAGCTATTGGTCTCCCTGTATGACCCTGAAAACCCACAACTCATACTTAAACTTACTGGAGTCACTCCATACTCATCCCAATACAATATTCATGGGTGACTTTAACCACCCTACTATAAACTGGGAATCATACATAACCCCAGACATAGAGGCGTGAGACTCCTGGACTTTGTCAGCTCAAGCATTCTGGACCAGATAGTTCATACACCCACTACATGGCAATAACTACTGGATTTAGTTCTCACTAACATGGGAGAATACTGAAAAATGATGCAAAAAGACAGGAAAAATCCAGGCTAATATTGAAGCTCTAATGCCTATTCTGTAAGAATTTGTTCTGGAGTGATTCGCCTGGTCTTTTGTATCACACATATGAAACTGTCTCCTTTGAAATAAAAACAAAACCCAGAACCCATACTAATCCTGGAACATTTAGGAACTATTGTAAGGCAAACTTCCTACAATTAAGTGATAACCTCGCAAAATTTCAAGCCACCCCAATCCATAAGAACACAGCAGCCTGTGCGGAATCTTTCATAGAAATCCAGTACAATCATGCCAATAGATGCAGAGACACAACTACGCCTAGCAAGAGTAAACACAAAGCAAACCTGAGGGAGAAACCATCCTGGTGGAATCTCAATATAAATAGGTTGTACAACAAATGGAAGAAAATTCTGGCAAAAATAAACTAATGCAGTACCCAGCAGGATAAGAAATCTGTCAAAAATCTAAACAGCCAAACCAGATGACAAATCGAGCCTATCAAAACCAAATTTAAGATGAAAATAGCCTCCCAGGCCAAGGGCAGTTATAAGGCTTTCTTTAGCTATGTTCACATCCTCAAAGGCAGTACATAACAGTAAGCAGAATGAAACCACCTACACTGAGTCCAAAGATATAGTAAATCTACTGGCTAACAAATTCAGCTCTAGTTTTACCCTTCTCTCTCTCTGCCCTAGCCACCCCTCCGGAAATACCACCAAATATGGTATTCCCCCTCTCCCTACTGTCAAAAGGGAGTAGGTTCTTGATGTGTTCTCCAAGGCCAAGAATACCACATCAATGGGCCCCAATAATTTCACAGGATGCCTTCTAAATAACATGAATCATGACCTATAAGGATCACTAGAATCATTATCTAACCAAAGCCTACAGTCAGACTTCATGCCACACAAATGGAGAACTGCAGCAGACATCTCTCTGTACAAGGGTGGACCATCCACAGACCCCTGAAATTACAGACCCTTCAGCCTGACTAATCTGACATGCAAAGCCATGAAAAGAACTTCCTTGGAAATGATTAACAATACCATAGGAAATCTTCAGGCAATGGATGCAACCCAGTTTAGTTTTGGCAAGAGAAGACCAAATAAACAATTTTCGGGTTTCATATGCTGGCTTATCATGATGAGAGATGAGACATATGGCATTTACAAGCTCATCTACAATAGATGTGTACACTTGTATGGTATCAAGCACATGCTTATATGCTTCTGCATGGCTATCCTATGAATCGCCACAGGGTTTTTTTGATGCCAGGTTTCACTTTTGAAAATTTTACATCAACGTGATTTTCACCTCTATGTTTTATATTGTGTGAACCAATGCGGTACCTTTTTTTTTTTTAATTATGCCCTTTCCTCCACTGAGATGTGACCATGACGTTGGTGGGTATAATCAGGGAGGTGGGGCTCTACCCCTTCACATAGGGAGTACAGGGAACTTGTCTCTCTACTATATATGTATATATATATATATATATATATATATATATATATATATATATATATATATACACACAAATATAGATATATTCATTTATATATTCTTTGTTGTTTAGTAGTGTTCTATTTAGTCACAGGCACAGATTCCCTGCCCCACCCCCTACGTTGTGAAGAGTGTGGGACCAAGCCTGGTAGTGAAATATAGTATATTATAGGTTTTAAGAATGGATTATTTCAGGAATTAGGATGTTTAGCTAACCAGTTCAGCTGTACATAAGTAGGTATGATGTGGAATAGGATTAAGGTGGAATATTCAGAACATTTTAAACTGTTTTGCAAAAGATATTGAAAAAAAGGACATAATTTCTCTTTTTAGAATGACCACCGATCACTCTGGCATGGTAATAATATTGTGTGTCCATTACTGTCACATTCCATGCACCATACAAATCATATTGCATGTGCAGTACAACCATATTAAATGCACAATACAATCATAATACATGCACAGTACGTCATATTACATGCACATTACAATCAAATTACATGCATAGTGTTACCATATTTCATTCATAGTGCCATTGCATTGCATGCACAGTACCATCATATCACATGTAAAATACTATCATATTACATACATGGTACAACCAAACTGCAATATCTAAGGTCACAATGCATTTAGCATTCTGTAATGACTGCAGGAGAAAGTGCAGCACATTAGCAATCAACACAGACATAAAAATGTATGGAAAATAAAGTTCAAATAATTTTTGTAAGTTGCATAATACTAGAGTCTGGTATCAGAGACTTCACTTTAGAGGCAAAGTTCAACCAGCACCCTATGATGGTCCCAAAAACTAGTTCCCTACCTCCTCAACTTTTCAACTGAAGAGCAAAACAAAAAAGTCCTCTCCTTCTACTGGCACACCAACCATGTAGACAGATACATACCCCCTCCCTCCTGCCTGAGCTCCTGGCAAAAATAATACCACAAACAGGTGTGTAGGATTCCTGAAATTCATGAGACAATCTGTTCCCATTGTTGACCCCTGCCCCTCCATAAAAAAAAAAAAAAAAAAAAAAAAAGCGAAAAAAAATATATTTTTTTCCTATAAACTGAGCAAACTACATGCTGCAAATGTAGCAAGCAGCTGCTGTAGTTTATACCCTTCACAGATGGACACAGCACTAGATCACACACTGAGTACTACAATGCTCTGGTTTTACTAAAAGAAAAAAAAAATTTTTTACTTTTAAATTCTAGCAATTGCTTGCTACAGTTCAGACCTCCTACAGCATGTTTCTGCACTCGAGTTTGACTACAAATGCAATAAAAGTTTTTAAAAGACATTATTGCACTAAAGAGCAATTGGGAATCAGGATGCTTCATCTAGCTGATTCCACCTCTGAACTCTGTGCCTAGAGCAGTTGCTGCCTTTGTCCCACTCAAGCTATGCTGCTGCTTCAGCTCAGGGAGAACAATGAAGACTACATGTGCAGTTACAGTTGGGAAGGATGCTGTCTCCAGTGAAGGTTACTCTGGTCATAGGTTTGCCCAGAAAATCAGGTACATCTCCATGATATATGTTGCCTACAGGCATATTGCATCAGCAGTAAATACTGAACTCAAGGTTCAATAAGGAGAATGTACACAAATGGTGTACACCACCACCCAAATAAATGTATAAAATAATAGAAGAATTTGGCTGTAGTGTAGAGAAATTAAGCCCTACTTAAGCTTCAGGTGATCTGAGTTCAAGTAGTCTCTGAGGCATAGCAGGAGAAGAATGGACATACCTAACCTGGAGGGAGAGTATGAGCCTGCACACTCCTTATATTACATCCCTGATGCAGGCTGGGGACATGTAAGACGGGCATGTTCTAAAATGAGAATAGCCAAGAGGCATTGTCTGACTCACTGGGGAGGTGAGGTATTACCCTGCATGTCCCTCTTGCATGCTCACCTATAGATTGTACAGGTATACATAGGTGGAAACAGGGAAGCTAGACTATAAGGGGAGAACCCCCCCTCCCGGCAGCAATATGCTGCTGCACTGTTATGCCTCAACCCCCTCACCAGCCCTGTGCATGGGTAGTAGTAATCCAAAAGGCACGTGGGACTGACTGCTAGACCTCAAGGAGAGGCACCAGCAGCAGCCAGTGGTCAGCGGCAGGGAGAAAACAGCCCCTGAAATTAAATAACATAACACTGTGAAGACAAAACCTTTGTCCCTCTGGTGTTTCAGCTTTCATTATCAAAAAACTCTTATGTTACATCCAGGTAATGGCATGGAAGGAGGTGGCAGTGCCATTGGGTCAGAAGGCTGTTACTTCACTGAGTTGAACTGGCCGACATGCTTCTCATTTCTGCTTAATGATACCAGCGGGACACACTATTAATGCATATCATACTGACCTTGGAGATTAAATTGACTGCATATGGCTGTCTTATAAGTTCCTTTTCTACTATTTGGTTCAATTCAGCCCTTTGGAAATAAATACTTTATTGAGAAGGCTGTGATCAGATTTACATAGTTTAATACCATATCATCTAATAAATAGAAGCCCATTGTGTTAAGTCTGATATAGCAAATGGGTAACTTGCAGCCATTACTTACATGGAGGCAAAGCATGCCTGACTGTATTCATCCAGGATTCTGCAGCCAATGCACACACTCAACTAATGTGCTGAAGGTTGGAAGGTACCAGACCTTAAGGTAGGATCTGCTATTTTCTCTTGGCTGCCCAGCTGGACTTTAATGTTCTAGTCACTGACTCAGTAAATAATGTCTGACTTGGAAGTCTCATTTGTAACATAACAGAAACCACTGAAGTTATATGTATGAATGAGAAACTTACACAGGTTTTAAATGTTACGCCATGACCATATGGGTTTTGGCCTTGTGCTATATCTAATCCAAAGGTGTCAGAAAAAAGATAATGCTATAAATCACATGAAATTTATTTATTTATTTTATTTTATTGGCATTTCTTTACTGGGATAGTCTAACTCAGCAGTATCCCAGGGGAAAAGCTCCATCATATAGATATCATGAACATATTTTGCATTGTTTCATCATTTACAGTCGGTTTCATTCATGAGCAACAATTCCATTATTCAGACATCAGTGACACCATTTACAAGCAGTTTTTACTTTGGTTGTATGCAATTTCTTTTAATATGGGGAGTTATATGCAGTACAGTATCATTATTAATATGCACAGATTTATGTAAGAATATTTGTTACTATAAACACTTGCTCAAAATCTAGGACATAAGAAGATAAGATAAGTCAGAAGAGCACAAAGAAAGGAAGGAGTGAAGGAGAAACAAGACAGATAAAGGAGATGAGATGACAGGAGGGTGTAGTTGTGATAATAGTACATTACGTTTTGTGAATATTGAGTTATGGCCCAAATTCATATAGCTGGGGATGTAGATGCAAAGACATTCATATGTTGATATATTGATATAATTTATAGTATCTATTTCTAATAACTTTGGAATAATTTCATGTGCTGATCTCAAAATCAAAATCTTTACTAAACTGCAACCTCTTGTTTTCTTTTTTTTTTGAATGTCTAACAATCTCCAAGACAGCAAATTTGGCACTTGTTCATCTGAGTTGTTCAAATAATGAACTATCTGTAATGAAACAATACCATGTCAACAGACAGCTAAATTTAACAAAAGCAGTACTAGTTCCACATGTGAGTGTGCAAGGCACTACAGATGCCATTTATAAAAATGTTGTCCATCCTGTATTGAAGGTTCTGCTGTGTGATGGGAGATTTGCCTTGGAGCTCATTCGACAGTGCTGCATGCCTGTGAGACTTCTGAATTAAGATGTATCAGTAGTAACATACTGATGGCACCAGCTACACAATCCACCTGACTGCATGGATCAGAGCATATAATGAGGCCGTGATTCCATATTAATGCATAAAAAGTATATCCCACCTGTGTAACTTACAGTAATGTTCATTGTTTACAGTTTTCTACCTATCCAGTAACAATAATACAGCTATTTGCTGTTCAGCATTATCACCATATCCTCTACCTGGACTAGCTAACCATAGCCTGTTACTCTATGAGGTACTGACATTGCTTTGCATATGTACTAGTCTTTTCACTACAGATCACCACAGGGAGCAAATTATCTGATCTTCAGGGATGTTTGTCTTGCAGGTTTACAAAACCACCAGCTAACCTTGTGTTCAGTGTTAACAGCACAGACTACCTACAAAAATATATTGATTTTATTTTAACAACAATCAGGAATGGACAGTCAGTAATCAGTAATAAATGCTGCTTCTGGAAGGAAGCTAGATAAATGAGGTTTGGTAACAAACCAATTTGTCCATGGACCTCTTCAGAGGGGGTTAGATAAATATATTAGTGGGGGAGTTAAGAGGGTAGGGGGAATGAAAGGGTTAAATGGGAATGAGGGATGATTGGCAGTAAATGAGTTAAGGGTAGAGAGGGGCTTAATGGGTTTATACAAGTGTAACTGGATAAGGAATCACATTTTGGCGTGAACTTGCTACTGCAAATGATACGTCCATGATGACCAGATGGTTCTTGTGTGTGCAGGTAGGCCTTGGATAGTTTTAGAGGAGGCAGTGGTTTACACTTGTACATTTTTTTTTGCGCTTGGGTTTTGTGTTTTGGAGTTGGAGGTTTAGATCGTGGCTTATTCAGGTTGTAGGGTTGGGTTTGATCAAGCCCCAGGTTTATGTCAGGCAGAGAATTATGGTACCAGTTCTTCCACATGCCATTGCGCTCATTAAAGCTATTTATAGCATCCATTCAGGTTACCATGAGTTGTGGTAAAACAATTGTAATGGTGGCTACATCATACCTTTCAACTGTACAGATTTTCAGTCAGAAATTTGGGTTCATTTTCATACAACTGAGGTTCTCTAGCAAATCATTGGCAAATCATGGTAGCCTTAAGTCAGAAAATGATAGATATTTAAGTTTCAGACTTCATTGCATCTCTGGATGGGTTTGTGTTGGTTTTTGCTGTGGATGCTACAGCATGTGTGCAGAAGTGTCATGTTGGAGGCTGTGGGCCTGGTTAAAAAAAAAGTGTTGGGGATAATGTTATCATGCCTCTCATCTTTTGCCATTGTTTTGGGGTTTTGGTTGTGGTTTGCCTGTCTGCTGGTGGTGTGTGTCTTTTTGGCGGGTGCTGCTGTTGGCTCCATGCTGTTGTTTTGTATGGTGTAATGCTGATGTTGGGGGCAGCGGAGGTCTTTATTTGGTCCACATGTGACAGTTGGCTTGGGACTCAACTGGCTTGAGGCTGCTGTAGGCTTTGAGTCCATGAGCTGCTTTTGGTGTACTGGACGTTCCAGGGTCTGTGGTTTGACAGATGGTTGGCACATTTCCTGATGTTGAAGGGAATGGCACTCTAAGTATCTCCTAGTGGTTTATGGCTTTGTTCAAAAAAAAAAAAAAAAAACCTGCCTGAGTTTAGAAATGTGCCTCTCGGCTGTCCGAATTCTCATGGAGTGTCCAGATTTTAGCTCGTATTTTTGGTCTATTTCCCATGGGATGTGTAGTTTTCCAGTAGATCGCAGGGATGGTCTGAGGATTGCAGTCGCTATATGATATGTTGTGTTTTTTTTCCAGATTTTGAATGCTTTGGGCAGTGTACGATGGTAATTGCTGCTGTGGGGAGAGTACTGGTATACCTCTCAATTGTCTAGACTTCTGTAGAAGGTCTAGAATTGACACAGATGTTTTCACCAATTTTCAGGAAATGGAGATTCTCTGGCAAATTATTAGCATTGCTTGAACCTGGTGTGGGAAATGACAGACATTTGAGTTCAAACCTTGTACCCCTCAGAGGATTCATACTGATACAAACCCTTTACATGGGGTCGCTGCATACCTTTTGACTGCACTGACTTTTTTAGAATGTCTGTCATTTGCCCATACCTCTCTATGCATACCTCTCAACTGCACAGATTTCAGCAGTGTCCAGATTTTGTCTCAGATTTTGGTCTATTTCTCATAAAATTATGGGTTTTCAGTTCAATTAATGGCAACTCAATCAAGTTTGAAAATGAGACATTTGTGTTTCAGACTTTGCATGAATAGTGTTGTCTGATGGATTAGTTGCAACTCACTTAGGTCTGAAATTTGGAAGTGTTATACACTTGGGTTTCAGCCTTCATACCATTTGAGAGGTTCTTGATAACGTCAGTCCTGTTTTATCAGCTTTTAGTTTGTGGGGCCATTATGAATGTTGTCCATACTTCAGGTCGGCAGTCTGTTGGATTGTGTCTTTATCTGGATTCTTGCTCCAAGAGGTTACAAGGTATGCGCCAAACCTTCAGATTTTCTCATATTTTGATCACCTTATAATTTTATCCATTTTCATAAAATTGTGGTGATCTGGCAAAATATTGACAAATCATTACAGTCTGGAGTTATGTAGGTATGACAAGGAGTTTGTAACAGCAATAGTGGGGACTTATGCTGATGTAACACCAGTTAACTGTCAGTTTTGTTAGTTTATAAAGAGCAATATTTTTGAATTTATCCCTGTATTGGGTCGTTGTCCCACTTTTACTTATAACTTTGTTTACACATTTTCCTCAGTGAAACTGAGAGGGAAGGCTGGCATGTATTTTACTGCTATTTTGCAGTAAGTGGACATTGCTGCCCCAAGGTGGCAGAAGAGACAGATTTTTATCTCATTACTTAGGCCCGTCTTTAAACTCTGAGGTTCTCCATTTGGAGGTTTCATATCTGATAGATAACTTAATGTAGACGTTAAAGGGGAGGTCATAGTGATAAGGTGTTTGCTGCATTGACACACGGCATAGGGTTTGAGGCTCATCTTTGTTTCAATTCTTGTAAAGGCAAGGTGCTTAATTTGTTTTCTTTTGCAGATTGTGGAGGTATGGAATTTGAGTGAGCATTGGTTTGTGTCCTGAAGGAATGAGACTCAAAACGTGATGGATGTTCCGGTCACTTGGGTGGTGCACAATGAGGTCACAGATGGGGGAGCGCTGAGTGAGCAACGATCAGTACCCTGATGGAAATGGGTTTGAAAGGTAATGGATTCTGCTTGCATGAATGTTTTGATTGCTAGAATGGTGAACAATGAGGTTGCAGGTAATCTTTACTCAGTGCTCATTAAGGTACATCAGAGTTGGAGCAGTAGTGTAGGGGCAAGTTGAGGTGGAGGTATGTATGGGGCAGGGTAATGCAGGACTGGGGATTGTTTATGTAGAGTCTGGAGTATCCACAGCTGGGGTGGTGTCACACCAATCTTAGAATAATAGGAAGCTACAAGGTTAATGGTTCTAGGGCCATTGCAAGCTAACCAAGTTCAATTCTTATTTCCAAATGCTGCTCCTATTGTCCTTCAAGAGGGATATGGGTGGATCTCTGGGGTAAATTTATGGTTACCCATCCAGTTGTTTTTAGAGGGATAAGGGGGTGTTTTGTTTGATATGAAGTGGGAGTTTGTTCCAAATGTGGTATTTTCTGACACAAATCTATTCCTCAAGCAGGTTTTATTAATGTCACACATTAGGTTAAGGTTTTTAGAGTGAATAGCACATGTACCATTCGACTTCTGCTATGGGCTGGTAGGAAGTGCTCAGTACATGTATGACTTTTACAGGTAGATAGGGATTGATGGAGCATTGTGGGTATGTGGGTGTTTTGGGGGGGTCTACTTTAATTAAACGAAAGTGGAATCCGTCGAATACGAATCCGTCAACACAAACAGCAAAACGTGATAACATCGAACACACAAAACCGTGAAATTTAAACATCGAAACCGCAATAGTCGGCCAACCCCACCGCCCGTAACATACTACCTACGCAAACACAACAACAAAAAACACATACATCCAAAACCCTACTACTGACCCTAAATTAAAGCACCAAAACCCCACTTGTAACCCTACACTAAACCCCACATACACAACTATCTATGCACTACCCTTAACCCCTCCCTAACCTTAAGGTCCGTAACTACCTCACACTTACCCTACAGAACTATACCCACACAAAGTAAATATTCCACACACATACACTTAACAAAACCCTACACTAAACATTACATACATTACCTATCTATTCACTTACCTTAACCCGCACACTAACTCTAAGGTCCATAACTATCGCATACTTACCTTACGGAGCTATACCGCAGATGGGACAACTATGACAATTCGACATTTATGATTTCGCTATTTAGTGCGTTCGACGTTTCCACGTTTCGCTGTTTATGTGTCAACGGATTCGTATTCGATGGATTCCACTTTCGTTTAATTAAAGTAGACCCTTTTGGGGGATGTGTGGAACTGACTATTTTGTTGGCTAAGCAGAAGTTAGAGGGCTTATACAAGACATTGTTTGGTATTCCTTGCAGATATAGGACATGTTTACTTCCTTAACAGATACAAAGGTCACAAATGAAAGAAAAGGCTCGAGGAGAAGCCAGGGCCAAGCAACAGATTAGGGATGCTCTTCAGCTTCTTGAGTTACTGAAGTTGCATGTCGGACAGTTTAATCGGGTTGCTTTGGGTAGGGGTTAATAAGTTAGTGCATTTTACCATTGTGTTGCCTTTGGAGCAATTCACTGGGATGGCCTTTGGGGCAGATGGATAGGGATGATCATGGGGATTTGCATTTGTTTCCAAATATTATGGGAGGTGTTGGGTTGGGAGCATAATTTGGGAGGGTTGTTTGTGGCTTGTTGGATGGCAGGACGGAGGGGCAATTTAGGATGTTGAATATTTGGAGTTTCAATTAAATCTGGAGTAGGTTTAAAGGGAGTTGTTGGGGATTAGGGTTCACTTTCATTTGTTTAATATGACAGTGGTATGGGTTGTGTTTGTGTCTGATGAGGTGTGTCAAGTTGCATTAAGGTTAAAGGCTTGCTGCAAAAGTTGGGACACCTGTTATAAATAAACATATAGTATGGCTTTGCTAGATTGGTTAAACATGAGTTACAGCTGTCTCTGGGAAAGAATTTGATGGGAAATATTTAGTTATTTGTCAGGTATGGGAGCAAGGTAAGGCAGTTTGGTTGGTCAAGGAGGATTTAGCTGCAAGCACAGTAGTTGCACAGGTGACAAGGCTAAGTGAACTTACTACATTTTGGTCAGTGATTCATTGGTTTGAAGGGTTGGGATAGTTTGATAGTGTGAAGATTGACAGACTTTGGCTATTGTCAAGATAGGTGTTGTTGCAGGGATTGGTGTTAGGAAATGGAGGTTCATGGGGTTACAGTTTATGTGGCATTTATGTTATAGATGTATTTTAGTCATTCAGAAGCCGGTTTGTTGGTCAGCAAATGCTAGGATGGTCATTATGTCTTTCTGCTTATACTGGATAGTTGGTATGATGGCAGAATTGCTCTTAAATTGATTTTGGAAAGGAAATCTTGTTTTAGTCATTATTATATACATTGGGTGGGAAAATAGGGCTGCATTTAGGCATAATGGTAGGCAATTGCTCTTGCGTGGTTTCACGTGGCATTATGTTTAATGTTCTGGTGTTGCTTTTGGCTGGCAATGTCCTGGGACTCATTACAATGTTAATATTGATAGATAGAATAAGTGAGAATTTAGTTAATATACTAAAGTTATACAAATTATGTTTTTTATTTAATATTCAATTGGCAGCTTTCAGTACTTCTATGTCAGGGCTTTTGGGGTTGATGACAGGAATCCAGTTTGGTTTAGAAGAGGATGGCGTACACTGAATGATGTTTGGCATAACACCCCTGTTTATGGGTGGTTAGGTTGTTGGAAACGTTGATAGGTGGGAGGGGGAACAGCCTGGTCAGGCTGGTGGGCAGAGAAGTGGGACAGGCTTGCCCTCTTTTGTTCCCTCTCTGGTGTTGGATGTTCATTTTAATGAGTTGGGAAAGGAAAGTGAGCAGTTGGAGGCTGCTTGATAAATAGAATAAGTGAGTGGAGGTAAGGACTCTGCTTATTTGGTTGGATGTTTAATTCAATAAATGGTAAATGAAGTGTGTGGTGGGACACTGCTTCATAAGTAAAGTAAGCGAGTGGAGGTATGGACGCTGCTGATTGGGTCAGGATAAGTGAGGTCATGCTGTCCTGATTAACATTACATGGATGTTTATGCTGTGATTAAAATCAGCTATACTATGTTTCAGTTGTAATTAATAAATATTCGTTAACAAAGTTATGTTTATGGAAGTTTATCAAAGGTCGACAAATGTCATTTAGTGTGATGTGTTTATTGAAGGGGACTGGGTCAATGATAATTTGCAAAAATCCAAGCTGTACACAGAAAGTGATTAGTTTTGAGGCGGGGATGTAATATATATTTTACATATAGTTAGTAGATCTTTAAGTAGTTGATACCCTTAAGGCTAAGAGTATGCAGAATGCCAAGTGGTCCTCTACCTTCCTAAGGTGCCTCCCATATTAATAATCAGTTCAGATGCATTCATATGTCTCTCTTGTGTGCTTTTATTGCAATTTCTGTATAATGGTCTGAGTAATATAGAAAGAACTCAAACAATATTACATTCTTTTCACAAGTGGCTCAAGCCTGACTAGCACTAGTCCAGTAGTCCTGAATGGATCTGTTTTAGTTCCAGTATGAGTAAGTGCCCAGGTGAAAGGTCTGGACCTCCTGACCATGCTGCACATCCAAAATGCAGAAAAGGAGAAATTTGACTTACAGGCCATGACACATTTGAAAATAAAACGAAAACAGTTTTGAAGAAACTGAGTAGAAATTAGGATAAAACAAGATAAAAATGGCAAAATGAACAAATAAATGAAACACACTGAATCAACATGAGTGGAAAAAAAGTGTTTTGGTACCTATCTTTAAGAATAAGGGTGATGCGCAGAGCTGTAGTAACTACAGAGGGATACAATTGATCAGTCACAGCATGAAGTTATGGGAAAGAGTACTGGAAGCTAGGTTAAGAAGGGAGGTGATGATTAGTGATCAGCAGTATGGTTTCATACCGGGAAAGAGCACTTTAGATGCAATGTTTGCTCTGAGAGTGTTGATGGAAAGTATAGGGAAGGTCAGAAGGAGTTACATTGTGTCTTTATGGACTTAGAGAAAGCATATGACATGCTGGCTAGAGAGGAGTCGTGGTATTGTATGAGGAAATCAGGAGTGGGGAGAGAAGTACGTAAGAGTGGTACAGGATATGTTCGAGGGTAGTGTGACAGTGGTGAGGTGGAGGTGGGATTACATCAAGGATCAGTTCTGAGCCCTTTCTTATTTGCAATGGTGATGGACAGGTTGACAGATGAGATCAGACAGGAGGCACCATGGACTATGATGTTTGCAGATGACATTGTGATCTGTAGTGAGAGTTGGGACCAGGTTGAGGAGACCCTGGAGAGGTGGAGATATTTTCTAGAGAGGAGAGGAATAAAGGTCAGCAGGACTAAGACAGAATATATGTGTGTGAATGAGAGGGAGGACAGAGGAATGGTGAGGATGCAGGAAGTAGAGTTGGTGAAGATGGATGAGTTTAAGTACTTGGGATCAACAGTTCAGAGTAATGATGAGGGTGGAAGAGAGTACAGGCAGGGTGGAATGGGTGGAGAAGAGTGTCAGGAGTGATTTGTGACAGACGGGTACCAGTAAGAGTGAAAAGGAAGGTCTACAAAACAGTAGTGAGACCATCTATGTTATATGAGTTGGAGACAGTGGCATTGACAAAAAGGCAAGAGTCAGAGCTGGACGTGACAGAGTTAAAGATATTAAGATTTGCAGTGAGTGTGATGAGGATGGACAGGATTAGGAATCAGTATATTAGAGGGTCAGCTCAGGTTGGACAGTTTGGAGGCAAAGCCAGAGAGGCAAGATTGCGTTGGTTTGGAGATGTGCTGAGGAGGGATGCTAGGTATATTGGGAAAAGGATGCTAAGGATGGAGCTGCCAGGTAAGAGGAAAAGAGGAAGGCCTAAGATAAGGTTTATGGATGTAGTGAGAGAGGACATGCAGGTGGTTGGTGTGACTGAGCAAGATGCAGAGGACAGGAAAAAATGGAAACAGATGATCCGCTGTGGTGACCCCTAACGGGAACAGCCAAAAGAGAAGAAGACTGAATCAACATGCCATAACATGTATGAACATTAGTGGTGTCTTAAATGAAATAACATTATCCTGCTTATTTAGAGTGGTGAAATAGATTTCTGTTGAGCAAAATCATATTAAAGCTACTATTGTATTTCATTATCAGTAGAAATGTTTATAATGGCACCTATTCTGCCATTAAATCAACCTATGTTCTTGGTTATTTAAGGAAATTTTGCAAAAAGCTGGAAACAAACTAGGAGCCATAATCGAAACTCCTAATGATGTGGACATCCTACAAAAGGGCCTCACTGAGACAGATCCCTGGTGTCAAAGCCATGGCCTCAAGCTCAGTGCCAAAAAGTGCATTGTCATCCCCTTTGGTAAAAACTCTGTACCCATGAACTACAACATAGGTGGTAGTATACTTAACACCAAAAGTGTGATAAGAGACCTTGGGACACAGGTGGACAGTAGTCTCTCCTTTGATAATCACATTGTCACAGTAGTCAGGAAATCCTTCTACATGGCACACCTCATCACAAAAGGTTTCTCATCCAGAAAAAAAGAGGTCATTGTTCCCCTCTACTCATCACTCATTAGACCCATTATAGAGTACAGTGCCCCTTTTGGTATGTACCTCACAAGACATCTACAACAACTGGAAAGGCCTCAGAAATACCTCACAAAGAAGATTACCAGTCTCAAACAAATGCCCTATGCAGACCGTCTCAAAAAACTCCAGCTTTACTCCGTTGCGTATCGCCTACTCAGAGGTGATCTCTGCCTAACATACAAAACTATGTCAAACCCAGAGCTGTTGGACATGCTCCACTTAAAGAAATCCCAATCCCTCCGAGCTACATGCTCTAGGGGCCTAAACCTTGTCACCACATTAAACAGAACATGCCAGAGGGATGGATTCCTGTCCCAGAGACTTCCCATACTCTGGAATAAACTACCTATCTATATCAAACAAAACTCCTCATTAGCACTCTTCAAGAAAAATCTTGATGATTGGATGGGAAATAGGAAATTCACCCTGGGATCACCTCTGTGGCTCTGCTCGACAGTGGCACAGGAAAATAATTTTCTTGGGTAGCAAAAGCCAGGGTACCTTTTTGGCTGGGCTTGTATAGGCCCCAGGGCTGATAGCCTAGTACCTACCTATGAACCTATGAACAAAAGCTGCAGAAGTTTAATATTTTGTCTTACATCTCACTGAGCTGAAAAAGCTAAATAAGTTAAAGCAGACACATTTCATCTTGCTTGAGCCAGTGCTATAAAGGTATTTAATCTTCCTCATCATCAACAAACTCATAAAAGCTGGAGCACTGAGTCTGAATGGAGAAAAGAAGTCAGCAAGGAGAGGAGAGTAGTTGTGCTGAAATTGAATTCATCCTCAAGTATTGGTGAGTACCTTCACAAGGTGGACCCTGTTTTCACAAAACCTCACCAAGGCAACGCTGATATATAGACTGTAATTATATAGCATATATCATGGACAGAAGTAGGTCAAAAACTAAAAAAGATAGCTGGGTGCACAAACCCCAGGATAAAACAGTGCCCAATCCTGGTAGGCGCATTACTGCCAGGACTGGAAAAGATGACAGTGTAGAATCCTCAAAATACCGAAACTTTACTATAATGGGGCCAGGGCAGGCCCAGGGGGAGGATGGCCCCCCTGTTGTAGAAAGAAGTAGCAGTCCACAAAAACTGATAGGCCAAAGAAGAGCCACAAAGACAATAAAGTGGACTATTGAGGATAAGAAATAAATTATGTATTGTTACTATTATACAAAAAGCTCAGAATTTCAATCCACAAGATATACAAAATGATTAAGCGAGAAATTAGAGGAAAGAAAAATACTTCCGCAAGAAAAACTGTAAGAAGCTTCAAATGAAAATTTGTGTTCACTAATACAACAGATTTGTGAAAAACAGTATATAGATCAAGAAACCTTGATTTATTTGGAAAGAGAATCATTTGAGGAAGTGCGAAAATATAAACAACAAAACCAAGAGATATTTGAAAAGTATAAAAAAAGAAATATGGACATGAGAAGGAAAGAGAGATTTGATATGGTACAATATTTATGCAAAGGATAAAACCAAATTAATCAAAGTAAAGAAGAAAGCCCCAAATATATTTGAAGAGAAATACAGGCAAATGCATCCAGATATGGAAAATTTCACAATAAAAAAATAATATCACAAAGATGGAACATAGAAAAGAAGATTAGTCAAGTATAAGTTAAAAAAATAGAAGCTGAAGTTATGAAGTGCCTGTGAAGAGAAGGATTTGGTGTAGAAGATCTAACAGGTTACATCACAGCAGGATGGAGTGAGTCCCTAAAGTAGGGAGAAACAGGAAGCTCAGGAAACATCTGAAGAAGAAATATGAACATGGGAAAGAAAAAGAGATATAATATGGTGTAATGTTTATGCAAAGGAGAAAGCAAAATTAACCAATACAAAAAGAGCAGCACCACAGATATTTGAAGAGAAATACAGGCAAAGGAATCTGGACATTTAAAACTTTACAATACAACAAATAAGAAGAGAAAGAGGAAAAGTAGAAAAAAAGATTAGTAATGTAGAAGTTAAAGAAATAGAAACTGAGGTTATGGAGTACCTGCAAAGTGAAGGACTCTGTAGAAAATCTAATTCGGAAAGCACCACAATAGGATAGAGTAATGGATATCCAAATTAAGGGGAAACCAGTGGAGCAAAAAGCAATTGGTCAGATGCCATATGAAGATAATTTGGAACCCTCCACATGAAACCAGTATAAATGTTCACTTGAAGCTAGACAGCAAGGAAAGGAAACTGTGAAAACTCTGATACAGTCAATGTTGAGGAGTGATAGGCCAGTGAGTTCCCATATGACAGAGCAATGAATGGCGCAGGATGAAACTGAAGAGAATGTGCCACAGGAAGATGCTATAGAACCTTCTATAGAATGCCCACAGAAATTGGAAAACAAGGGATGTGCCCTCAGTTTGGAAGAAGATGAGCTAAAAGAACAGTTGCTTGATTTAATAGACATAGATAAATGTATCAAGATCGATGAAAGAAATAGACTGCAGAAGGTTAATAAAACCCAGAAAGTCAGACATCTGATAAAACAAATGAACACAGTAACTAGGACTGTTCATAGAGATCCATGAGATATTACAGAAGTAAACAGGATATATTACTGTGCAGCTAAATTAATAACTGATATAGTTCTACTACAAGAATACAGGGTAGTGAGGGAAAGGAAGGGAAGAAATCAAATACCATCATGGAAGTAATGAACAGAAAAAACTATAGAACAATTATGACAAGTAGTGTCACTGTTAGAAGACTATAGAAGAGGGAAGCGATCAACAAAAATACTAAGAAAGATAGATGTGATAAAAGTAATGTGCAGTATTAGAACAGACCAGGATCTATCATGCACTATTGCAAATAACAAACTAAAGATTTCAGCACAGGTGGAAAAACTTAGAAGATACAAAGATACATATAATGGAAAAGTACAAAATAAGCAATTTATTGATGACTCAAAAAGTTTTATAGAGAATTGAAAATAAGGTAAAGGAATTGAAAAGCCACCAAAAAAAGAAGTAGATACACTTTGGAGAAGTATCTATGAAGATCCTGTGGAACATAACAAATGGATAGAAGAAATTAAAGAAACAATAAGAGAGTTAAAGTGCAGGATATGAAATGGATTGAAGTAACAGCCAGAGCGAGTGAAACAAAGTTAAGAAAAGCCTCTAACTGGAAAACCCCAGGCCCAGATGCAGTACCTAACTTTTGGCTTAAAGTACTAACATCTATGCACAAAGATTTAGCCACAAGTCAGAACTATTTATATGTGCACCCCAAACAGATACCAACCTGGTTAACAACAGGAAAAACAATCCTCTTACTTAAGAGTGAACCTGCAAGCTAACCTAAAATTTATAGACCAATAACTTGCCTTCTGACCACGTATGAACTATTTATTTTATTTATTTATTTATTTATTTATTTATATTTGTTGACCGGGAGTGATACACGGGAATTGATACCAACAGAGTTTATAGACATTTAGAATAAAACTCAATTATGGCAGTAAAACAAAAGGGCAATAAAAGAAAGTTATATGGAACAAAGGATCATTTGTTGTTAAATAAAGACATAGTGGAGAACTATAAAATGGGGAAGACTCTAAGTATGGCATGGATTGACTACAAAAAAGCATTTGATAGTATCCCGCATTCATGGATAAAAGAGTGCTTAAAAATGTATAAGATACACTCTATACTAATCGACTACATAACAGTGAACATGAAACAGTGGCAGACCACTTTGCAATTAAGCCATGATAAAGGACAAATTATTATCCCAGGGATAAAAATTCAAAGGGGAATATCCCAGGGTGATTCTTTGTCCCCATTGCTATTCTGCCTTGCCCATAACCCGTTAAGCTGTCTACTTTAAAGCTTAGGCCATGGCTATAATTTGGCTTCTAGAAAACAACAAAGTGTAAAGACTTCTCATCTTCTCTGTCAGTGATTTAAAACTGTATAGCTCATCAGATGAGGAACTGTAAGCACAACTGCAAATTGTCAAAACTTTTTCAGATGATCTAAGAATGTCATTTGGTCTTGATAAATGTGCAAAAGCAACCTTTAAAGCAGGAAAACTGCAACACCAGGAAAACATGAGTTTGGGACAAGAATGTGATATAAAAGAACTTGAATAAGAAGGAGTTTATAAATATTTGGGAATTGATGAAGGATCAACAATAAAACATGAACAAATGTGAATAAAACTTAGTAAAGAATACTTCAGAAGATTTAAATTAATCCTGAAAACAGCACTGACATCTAGGAACAAAATCCAAGCTATAAACCAATTTGCTCTTCCTGTCCTAACTTACAGTTTTGGAGTGATTGACTGGACCCAAAATGTCTTGGATAGATTAGCTAGGAAAACAAGAAGGATGCTTCATGCTCAACAAATGATTTATAAAAATCAGTGCATACCAAGATTATATATTTCCTGTTTCGAAGGAGGGATGGGCCTCCTTGAAATTGATTATATTTATAGATCTGCAATCATGGAACTCCACACATATCTGCTGACCTCACAAGACCCAAACATAGTAAAAGTTTTGAAACATGAGGAGAATAAATCTAAGATTACTTCTCTGCTTAATCTACCAGAAGCATATCAGTGTCAAATAGGAATGGAAATCAAACCAGAAGTAGATAAAAATCAGGAAGCAACTGAATGTGCCAAAAAACAAAAGAAAGAATATAAGGTGAAGGACCAGATGAGAAGGCAAGAAATGTGGAAAAAGCATAAATATAGTTGCAAGTATAAAAAACTTCTGGAAGAACATCATTTTGATCAGGAACAAACACAGGAATGGTTAAGGAGAGGCGAATTCAAACCAAAAGATGAAAGGTTAATATTGGCGGCCAAAGATAGTGGGTTGCATACACACTGGTTTACAAAGTCCATTGAACATGCGAAAGAAACAAATGTAGGTTTTGTAAAACCGAATTGGAAACAGTTGCACACCTCGTTGCTAGTTGTGACATACTAATAGCAGAAGGACTGTATACTGAAAGGTATAATAATGTGGCAAGACTGTTCCACTGGGGATTGTGCAACGTTATGGTATTGAAGTGGCTGAAAAACACTGGAAACATGAGCCACATCTTTGAAAAAGAAAAAGTCTACATCACATGGGATCATCCAGTACTAACAGTTCAAAAGATAGATGCCAGAAAAATGGATATAGTGGCCCATGAAAAGAAAACAAAAGTAGCATTGATCATTGAAATTCACACCCAGTGATTACAGTGCCTTGCATACAGAGAGACACAAAGTCATAAAATATCAGTATTTGCAGGCAGAAATGAGAGTAGTGTGGAAGAAAGATACCCAGACAGTTCCAATAGTAGTAGGAGCAACAGGACTTATAAAAAAGAGTCTACAATCTTATCTAAATATGCTACCAATACATGTAACTCCATACGATTTGGAGAATGAGTCATTACTGGGCACACTGCGGGTGCTGCAAAGAGCTCTACTGACTGACATCAAAGAGTAAAACAATACTAACTTCATGAACTTTAATTGTACTTTGACTTAGGAATAGGATCCATTCCCGTCACAGTATTAGAAACCCAGAAAAGAGTGGAGCACTGTAACCCAAGTAAACTATGCGTTATATTCATCATTTTTCATCAGACGTCAAGGTGCACAGTGTAGTAATGCATCTGTAACTGAGTTGACAAATTGACCAAAAAAATTAGTTTGAGCAGCTGCATGATTCAGGGACAAAATTATGTGTGGCATACAAAACATGATAACTTCAGATGAAAACATCTCAGACTTAATCAGATTTAGCACTTGATAAACCTGATCATGTTTGCACAACAGAGGAATTAATGAGTGCTCAAATGAGAGAACTTGTAGGGGAACTGGAAACGTAATACTAAACTGAGTAAAAAAATATCTACACTGAAGCACAGAGAGTCAATTGCTACATATAATAATGAGAAACAACAGAGAAGTTGCATCTAAGTAAAACAGATTAACAAATAGCAAGGCTGTTATGGTGTAATTAAACATAAAAGTGCTTCTGTTGAACAGATATCATGTTGTTCCAGGTGTAAGTACTAGCAAAAACAGTCTTGTTTTGAAAAGAGTGTAGAAAGTGTGGTTTATTGAACCATTTCTCAAAAAATGTACTAATCAAAGGAAATAAGAGAATGCACAGAAAACTTTCAAATAACTAATTTTCTTCTTCTTTCAGCTTTTCCCGGTTAGGGGTCACCACAGCGGATCACCTGTCTGCTCATGATTGGCAGTGGAGTTTTACAGTGTCGAGTTGCCAGCCCGGTGCCCAACCTTCCACAGAAGGAACACACATGCACGCACTCACACCTAGGGCCAATTTAGAGTGTCCAATCCACCTACAGCATGTCTTTGGGATGTGGGAGGAAACCGGAGCACCCAGAGGAAACTCATGCGACCACAGGGAGGACATGCAGACTCTACACAGAAGGCACCCCAGCCGAGAATCGAACCGGAGAACCTCTTGCTGTGAGGTGGCAATGCTAAACACTGCACCACTGCGGCCGCCCTTTCAAATAACTAATACAAATATGAATTCAGTTTGTAATTGTCATATACATGTGTACAGTGGGATCTACTTCTAAACCTTGAAATCCCACATAATTGAAACTCTTTTTTGCAAGACGAAAATTGTGAAACATTGAATACCCAAATAGCAAATTTTTCCCAGAGTAAGTAAACACTTGCCCAAACCTAAACAAAACATACACCATAGTAAATAAAACCCACCTAGGTAGAGATTCTATGCCCCCCACAACCCCCAACTATATATATATATATATATATATATATATATATAGATAGATATATATATATATACATATATACCAACTCTGGGATCACGCTACAGTGGAGAAAAGGGCATGATGGGCAAGTGCTTTCTTACCCTTGGAAAAATTTGCCATTCAGGTATTCAAGGTTTTGAGATTTTTCTCTCTCAAAAATTAGTTTTGATTATATGGGATTTTGAACATCAGAAGGTGATCCATACAGTGAACACTGTTAACTACAAAAAGAACAATAGTACAGGAATTTTGCTATAAAAAGGAATTGCTTAGTTAAAAGACTGTGTATTAATGGCAGGTATGTACATTTTTTTGATACTAGTGCAGACTGTAATATCTTAACTGAAATTGTATTTAGAGACTTTTGGTTGCAAAGCAGAGTAAAAAAAGGCTCAAAAGTGACATCACTGACTAGAATATAAGCTAACATCAAAGAGTCAAAAGGGCTATGCTGTTTTTACTAATATAAATCCTGCAATCCTTTCTTTCAAATAGTGTCTTTCCAATAACCCACTATTCTGGAAAGAACAGCTTATCAGTTGGACATGATTAAGTTCATATACATATGCAGTATCAGAGCAGTATGCAGGCAGTGAAGCAGTAAAGCCATGCTTTTTGAAGGAAAGTTTTATGCTTTCATAAAAAGTATAACTCACATGTCCATGAAGGTAAGAATTTACATGCATTTTGCAGAACACATAATTCATGTCTGTAAAACAAATTGCAGATTCAAACAAACAGGTACAAATCAACACAGTCCAGTCTAGAAATGAGGTAGAGAGATACAGTATAAACTAGTATAGACAGAATTAGTAGGCATGGTGACTAGATTAATGTTTTTTGCAAGTTATGGTGATTTACTTTATGAACTTGTTTGCATTATAGGTCAGCACAGCATTAAATTAAACCCAGAGTTATTACCAATTATGCTTGCACCAAGAACAGTTCGTATTGCATTAAGGTAAATAATTGGAAATGAATACAAGTAAATGGAACAGTTGGATGTGATTGCTAAAACAAATGGGTTTATTCTGTGGCTGAACAGCATAGTGACTATTGTTAAACCAAGCAAAATTAGAATCTGCATAGATCCACAAGCTCTAAAAATTGTTGAGGGTCTGGAATGTGATATGAGCATCATTAATGACACTGATTTGGGGATGCCCAAAATATAACCTGATGAAAGAATAAGAAACTTTATAAAATGAGGCATAGCAGTCTTAAGCGAAACAAAGACAAATGTCAACTACGCATGATTTTAAACATCCAGGACATGTTGACACATCAAAGTGTACAACCTTATCCTGAAATGATGACAGTAGTAGTCCAATTGAAAGGAATTTGGATAAATAAGTTGTACTAAGATTTTTAGGAATGTTACTGCATTTATTCAAGTTACTTCCTATCCTAATTTAAGTATCTATGACTCCAAGAAGACGGATTGGAAACACAGAGACTAGGATTCAGAAACACAAAATAGGTTTACTATCAAATGACTAAAAACCAAAAGACTGAATCCCAAAATGACTGAAAATTCAAAATACTGAATAATGGAATTTGCCCCTTCTCCACTGTTGTGCGATCTTGGAGTTGCTATATATAGTTATCAGGGGGTGTCCCACATGAGGGGAGCAGGGTGGCTTGCCTCTTGCATTAAAAATGTATTCAGTATTTTGAATTTTCAGTCTTTTTGGGATTCAGTCTATTGATTTTCAGTCATCCTGTTTCTAGTATGATTGCTCTAAACATTATGAGTAAGTGAGTCAAAGGCTGCTGTAGAACTACAGTGTTAAAAAAGCCCAGCATGTAGTGGTACATTGATTCTGTTGGAGAAAACCCCATGTAAATACAGCAGTCTGGGGGCACAGCTAATGCAAATTAGCCATATGTTCTTCCCCAGAGCATTTCTCTAGGATCAGAATAGCAAAGCACAGCAATTCAAAGACAAGCTTTACCATGTTATTTGCAGAGTTAAGCAGTAAACATGTATACTGTCATTTGACAGTGTGTGGCTGTTGATGTCTGTACAGGAATGGGGCTGTTAGCACTTTAGCAAGTTAAATGACACAATGTTAAATGTGTGTGTGTGTGTGTGTGTGTGTGCGCGTGTGTGTGCGCGCGCGTGTGTGTGTGTCTAGGTGCCTGTGTAGCAGCACTGATCGGGTACGTAGGCAAACACTAGAACAATTACTTCTACCATTTATAGACATGCTAATGAGTGTTTGCTCTCTGTGGCACTTGTGGGTCTCTAAATTATTTTTTGTCATTGTAATGCTACAAAAGCTCCCCAGTGAAACCCTAATAACACTATGGCAATGATGTCTTTGAATACTCCCACAGCATTACACCAGGGACAAGAACAAGCGAAAAAGTTTTATAGTGCAAAAAAAAAATAATGACAGAATATCTGCTGCTCTTTATTATGACGATATGGCAGTGTCAGTTGTGTTGCAAACAATGGCCAGTCAGTTTGGTATTAGTGCGCTGTTACTGCAAGAGGATCAGAGAACTGTCTGTTTCACAGCAGTGATTGAATTACAAATAATATAATGACCGAACTAAACAGAATGGGCTGCTGTTTATAGTGTGAGAAGTTCTATGAGCATGTATAAGGTAAACAAGCCATCGCCGAGACATTCCTAAAGCCCTGCATAAGAATCCTTCCATCTAAAGAGAATCCTATTGTCCTCACAGAAATATAGCTTGACAAATCGTATATAAACCAGGAAGAGAGATGCCCATTGTTCAGTAAACTCTGCTTAATGATTTAAGAAGAAACTGATAATCATAACTTATGTCGACCATTCCTGACCCACCATTATCTGAGGAAAGGTTGCAGAAATTTAAGTGCACAGAGTCTGATACATGAAAGCAGCTGCTTTGAAATATTTTGATTTCAGGATGGACAAATGAGAGGAAAAAGTCAGCTATGTTATAAGCCTTTTGTTCAAAACCAACAGAATAACAGTATGTGTGTGTGACCCAAGTCAGCTATATTATAAGCCAATTGTTCAAAACCAACAGAATAACAGTGTGTGTGTAACCCACTGTAAGAGAAAATGCTTGCAAGAAAACATGAAGCACATGACATCTTGGATTTGTGATATGTAAAAACAGAGAGATCACAAGACATGTTTTTACCAGCTATGTCTCATTATATATTAATAATGGTAAGAAACTCTCAAATATACAGTATGTTCTACTGAATTTATATAAATGAACAGGTGATTCCAGATGCAATTTCAGAAAAGCTTTGCACTAAATTCGCTACTTATTTGTTTCATTTTTAAAACTTTCATTATTTGATTTATCTGGATTACTATTCAGTGTATTGTGAAGTAATAAAATAAGAAATACTTAATCTAATTTGAATATTGTTCTTCACAAAACTATGTTCTTTAGAATGATATTCAAAATATACTTATTTTAGGCAATGGTGTTCAACTTGTGAGACAACAATTTCACAAATATGCACAAAAATGAGAGTTCAGACCTGTTATAAGGATATGCAAAGTCCAGTGGACAAATGGTGGTGAAAAGAGTTATCACAAGAAAAAAGTTCTATAAGTGTAAAGCAGAAATGTTGCCTCACTTTACTGGAGTACAGAAACACAATGTTAAAAACTCTGGACTATCACTATTATTACATTTTGGTGGGAAAAAGATTCAAGATGAAATTGCCTTTGTCTTGCATATTGCTGCAGCCTGATTCCATACTAAATGTGAATGAAGCTTGGCAAAAACAAAATATTTACTATAATAAAACAGCCATAGTGTTAACTTCACTCTTTTATGAGGAAATTGTCAGTCTGTGAATTCCGTCCTAAGAATAAGCATTCAGAGCAACAAGAAGTTGTAATAGTGAGCTAATCAGCAACTCCTACATGCTACACTACTGAAAATGAACAGCATCATCTACGATGACATAAAAGAGGGTATGTCTATAAAACCTGGCTGACATCATTACAAAATAGTAACAAATCTACAAGACTCCCAAAAGTGACTGAGAATTTCAAGTGATGAATCAATGCCAAACAAAGTGTTCCAGATGGCAATTTTATTCTGAATGTGCCATTGTACTAAATTATTTCTATAACACTTCAATACCTGCTAAGACAATTGAACTAGAGTGACTGTAAATCCCAGGTGTGACCTTAAAAATTTGGAACTATAATCAAAACTTTAAGAATATAGTGTGACTTACCATGTTTTTTTGCAGATAAAAGCTGTAACACATTTCTTGTATTAAAAGATTTTAAGCCTCTACTTGTAAAAGCTATAGCAAATAATATTATTAGTAGATACTTTTAGATATAATTCATAAATCTCTTGACTATTACTAGAATTTGATTTATGAAAGAGTAGAAAGTAAACTTATAGTTTTCATTCAATATATAGTTTTTTAAACCTAAAAAGGTATTGATTAGAAAATATGTGTAAGTTTCTATTACAGATTTGTTATTGTCAATTAGTATATTTTCATGTACTGATTTCCAGCATGAAAGATAAGAGGAGTCAAGACACTGGAGTATTGCTTTAATAATTACAGATTTAGAATATAAGTCAATATTGGGAAAACCACTGCCTTCCTCCTCCCAACTTTTGATGTGCCAGTCTAAGGAGATTCTTACTTTTTGGGGATACCATAAAAACTTTAGTAAAATAGAGTGTATTTTTTTAAAACTTTTTAGAAGAGGGAAGAATTAATGACTGACTAAAGAATAAGATTTTTAGTAAGATTATCATTTTGATCCACATAAGTCTATCCTCAAATGTGTAGAATAATTTATTCCAATAGTCTATTAATTTGGATATTGTATCAGTTAGGTTTTGGTAGTTAACTAAAATTGACTTTTTATTATTAGTCTCAATAGTAATTCTTAAGTATTTTAACTGTAAATTGTCCTAGTCAGATTTTATGTAAGAGTTTAGCTTAATGGTTATCCCTTTGTCTATAAGCATTGTTTTTGTTTTATTGTGATTAAATTTCAGACCTGAAATATTTTCAAAATAGTCCATAGAGCTAACTATATGATCCAACAAGAGTTCAATATTACCACTAGTGAGCAAAATGTCATCAGGTTTAATTTTACAAGAACAATTTTAATTTATTTTTAAACCTTTAATGTTTATGTTAGATTTTATATAGTTAGCAAATTGCTCTATAATAAGTGTAAATAGCAAAGGAGATGAAGGGCATCCTTATTTGGTACCTTTTAATGTATCAAAGAAGCTAGATATAAAGGAGCCTATTTTGACAAAAGAAATGGAGTTATAAAAATTTTTAATCAAATTTATGAAATTAGTGAAAAAGTTATATTCATTTAGTACTCTAAATAAGTATGACCAGTTTAAGAAAAAAGTTTATCCATTAAGCTTATTATGGATAACTCTTTTTTTTTGTTTTGTTTGCCATATCAATCAAAGAAGGGCCTTATATTATCTTGAACTTGCCTATTAACTATAAACCCAACCTGATCTTCATTTACTAGACCAATTATCATTTGATTTAATCTTTTTGCTAATATAGACATTAAAATCATGTCTACATTTAAAAGTGATACAGGTGGATAAGAACATAGTGCAAGGTCCTTATCTGATTTTAAAATGGGTGTAATAAGAGAATATCTCAGTGATGTGGGGAATATTAGATGTACTCTGAACTTCTTCAAAAGCATTTAATAACATTTTTAAAATATTATCAGATAAAAGTGTATACAGCTCAGGAGTTATCCCATCCATACCCACTGCTTTCCATACCTAGTGCTTTATTAGTTTTAAGATTTTAAATTTGCTCTCTTAATTCCTTAAAGGAAAAAAACTTATCAATCTTGCTTTTATGTTCTTTTGATAATTTATTTTGTATATTTTCTTTAAAAAAACTATCCAATAAGTTGCTGTTACTCAGGTTTGCCTTTGGTTTATTAATTTCTTCAAAATATTTGCTAAAAAAATTTAATATATCTTTCAGATCTGTAGCTTTAAGAGTCGTATTCCCTTCTTTATAATCAATCTCCTTGTTATGGATTATTTTATTCATGTTTTCGGCTTTTCCTGGTTAGGGGTCGCCACAGTGGAACTCTGGTCTGCTAATGACTGGCAGTAGATTTTTACGTGCCGAGTTGCCAGCTCTGATGCACAACCTTCAACGAAGGTACTCCCATTCACGCATGTCTCCACACAGAAGACGCTCTAGCTGAGAATCGAACAGGACAACGTCTTACTGTGAGGCGACAACGCTACCACAGCGGGTGTGTTGAATACAACTGCAATTTATTTTTTTTCTAGATTAATGGAAATCTTATGATGTCAGATTTCTAGGTATTTCTGATTTAGATTTTTCAACTGTGTGCTTGCAACTTTATCATTGGGTTTAAGGATTAATTTTAATTTATCATTTTCAGCTTGGAGAGTATTTAACCCTTTATCCCATTCCTTTTTTTTATACAAATATGCCAGTTCTTTATTTTACCATATAAGTAAGCTTTTAATGTGTCCCATAGTATGACATCAGCGACCTCACCATTATTATTAAATCCATAAATTGATTAATCTCTTTTAATAACCATTCATTAAAGTTTTTTTATTTTACAGTCCAAAACCAAGCCGTAAAAACTTCAAGTATTGCTCAAGAAGTGCAGTACAATCCAGTAAAAGTGTAAAACACAGGTTTAATCCAAGAAATACAGTACAATCCATTAAGTGTATAAGCACTTTCATTTTAAACCTTTTAAAACTTCATCAGACACAAGTTGTAACAGTTCTAGAGACATTTAAATAAACTTCACTGGTCATGTGATCCTTTTGAAATTTTAAAGCAACATTCCCCTATTATACACATCCCTCAAAAAAGTACGTATTGTCATTAAATTCATGCCCTAGTATACATGCTGTCTTAATTGTTGTGATATTAAAATTAGTTCATGTGGTTATCATGCACAATCTTCTTCTTCTTTCAGCTTTTCCTGGTTAGGGGTCGCCACAGCGGAACTCCGGTCCGCTAATGATTGGCAGTAGATTTTTTACAGTGCCGAGGTGCCAGCCCGATGCCCAACCTTCAATGAAGGCATGCCTATTCACGCATGTCTTTCAAACACCACTCGACCGCGGGGAGGACATGCAGACTCCACACAGAAGGTGCTCCAGCCAAGAATTGAATGGGAGAACCACTTGCTGTGAGGTGATAACGTTACTGCTGCACCACCGTGGCTTCGTTATCATGCACAATAATCTTTCTAAATAAATCATGAATAGTGATAAAATAATATAGCAGCAAAATGTTATTTTTATAATAATTTATCTCTCCCATGCTTTTAGTTTCAGGATGAGAGCAATACTGACATGGTTATTTAGTCTTGGTTCCCTGTATGTCTCTAGTTGCAGCTGCCATTTTAATTCATGTTGCTCCAGCATTACTGTCCAAGGACTCCCCCACTTTTCTTTCCTCCACTTTTTCTAATATGCTAAATTTAAAAGAGTGATCAGAGTGTTCACCTAGATGCCTAAACAGTGCATTGGTGGTTCTTTCTTTTTTAATATCATATAAATGTTCATAAATACGATCACGGAGCAACACTTGAAGTTTTTACGGCTTGTTGTTGGACCGTTTGACTTCCAGCAGCAAGTATTTCTTAGTTTGTGAATTTTGGAACATTTTTTTGAACTTTTTCACTTTACTTATATATGCTGGAAGTCTTCAGCAAGAAATTAAATTGTTTGGACTTAAAGTTAATTTAAATGTAATAGCATTGTGGTCAGATAAGGACATTGCAACTGTTATTACCTCCTCTGATTTGGAGTATAATGCATTGGATACCAATACTTTATTAATATTGGTTTGAGTCCCAAATCGAAAAGAACACTGAGTATATTTTAAAGAACCATCTAGTTTTAAATATGATATAGCTCTCATATACATTGTATTAGTATAATGATTTAAATGTTTCACTGCTGAAGATAGCCTGATTGGTTTAACATTTGTAGCATCTTTGTCTGATAGGCTGCAGGTAAAATCACCAGCTATCAACATTTCTCCTTTAGAGTATAGTGTTATAACATCTAAGTATTTCATAACTGTTTTAGAACAAATCTCAGGGATCCAATAGGTTTTTATAAGGTTATAGTATTTTTTTATCAGTTTCTGTAACCACTAATTCCAGCATACCATTCTTGACAGAATAGAAAAAAACTATTTTAGGTAGACCTGACATTTTTTTCCAGAGAATAAGAACACCTCACCTGAGAGCCAATTAAAACTGAATAATCTTTTAACAACAATCAATTTAAATCTTTAGTCAATAAATGAGTTTGCTGTAGAAAAACATTGTCTGCTTTATGTAGAGGTAAATATTTATTTAAATTACCCCTCTTTAAAGGTTATTTAACCCATTTATGTTTAATGAAGGGTATTTATATGCTGGCATCTATTGGAACAGTAGGTATATAAATTACAATTAAATGATTTAGTGCATTAAACATTACTCTAACTAAAGAACAACTTGTTATGGACAAACACAATAAGGATGAAATTCAGAATTAAAAACATTTTAACTTCCAACATGGAAGTTTTGATGAAAAGTTCATCCAAGCATAACAACACCATAACATGACCAATCACATTGTTTCTACTACTTCTATCTACATAAACTGATATTTTCTAAATAAATATTTTACAATTTTAAAAAGATGTTAAATTACTAGAAAAAAAACTGCACAGCAAAGTTAATGAAGAACTTTAAATTACTATTCATTTATAATAATTAGCATTAGTTACACATAACATTTATTTATACATTAATTATCCACTAAAGATATGCTCAGACCATTATTTTAATACTTGAAATATTTATATGAATTAATAAACTCTGTGTTATGAGTAAATGTCTTTTTAAGGTACGTGTGCCTGTAATTTAACCAGAATAACACGTGTGCTCTATATGTACAACATTGTATAACAAACAGATTACCTGTACATATTACACTTTGTAAAAAGGTTAAGAACCAGTACCTATAATAACATTTTGCCTATGTAAATTATTTACATTTCCACTGCATTCATTAAAAATGCCTCATAACTGATTACAAATTATCATCTAAAGATACACTCTGGTCCATATCATCAGTATAATTAAGTAAATTATTTTTATGGATGAAGGAAATTGCATCTTCTAAGGAAGCAAATGTTTTTTCCCCTCCGGCAAGAATAATATTAGTTTTGCAGGATAGATTATGTGAGTTTTTATTCCTTCTTTCTTCAGTGATTTTAACAGAGGAATACAAGCTTTTCTTTTTGAAACCACAAGCGATGAATAGTCATTGTCAAAACAAATGAAAGGATCAAGTATTATTGGTGAAGCAGATGAGGCTGTTTTCAAAACTAGATCCTTGTCTTGACTATAAAGAAATTTGACTATTATAAATCTTGGATTTGAAAGTCTTTTTGCTTGGTGTCACTAAAATCAAAGAATGGAGCCCTCTCTATGCCAAATAACAGGGGTTCAGGAAGGCTTAATGTTTTAGGGATCCAAGTGGACAAGAAGTTTACCATGTTATCTCCTTCTAGTTGATCAGGTACTACCTAAATCTGGATGTTGTTATTCTCCAGGTCATCATTTTTTTTCCAAGAACTTGTTTGTTGAAGAATAAAATTAGTGTTATGTTCTCCTTCTGTAAGTTTGCTGTCTGTCACTGATAGAGTCCTCCATAGAAGATATCTGGAATTTCTGTTGTTTCACTACTTCCTTGATTAATTCAATATGCTTGGTACAATCTTCTTTAATTTTGTCAACTTTGGAATCCAGTTTATCTAGTTTTAAGGATAGAGGTTGTATAGTACAAAAATAGACTACAACTCTTTCTTCACTGAATTTTCTTGTGAAACTACTTTAGAGTGGTTCATCTTCCTTTGGTAATATTTATCTTGAAGTTTTGACAGGAAAATATTTGAAATGTAAATTATTTCTTCCACTAAAATGCCCCAAGAAGTTTCCAACACGACATCCCAGCTTATTTGAATGCTTTTTGATGAAATTGACAATTTAATCCTGTCAAAAATGTTCAGGAGAAGCAGAACAAAATTCCTGTGCTGCTAACTGATTGCCATCTTTGCCATGCCCTACCATGTGCTGTTTTTTGATGGTGTAAAATGCTCTTAAAATTGTGAACCGTTTTCCACTTCTACCATGTGATAGCTAAAAAGGGTTAGCAATAGATAGTATCGTTTTAAATATTCAGTACAATTGACGCTAAGTACATGCAGTGTTTCACACTGTGTTCCATCTTCTTGAGTTGCTGACATTATTAGTAAATGGTTTAATTGTATTCATATGACTGTTCTGTGTGTGCCTGTATTGTAACACCTGTACAGTGGTATGAGCAGTACAAAAATAACCAAAATATCACAGGAATTTGGGAGGAAGAGTGAGTTTTAAGGCAAGCACCAGTTACTTGATCACTGTTAAACAATTGTTAATGTACATTGTCAGGGAGAAGTAGTGCCTGGGGTGAAAGAAACAATTTGAAATACATTAGTGTGACCAGAATTTCCTTCAGACATGTCAGATTCAAACATCCAAGGTGTAACCACTCAAAAAGTGATAATTTGGAGGAGGGGTTAGGAATCTAATCATAAAAAAGGGGCAGTTACTTGATTATATTTCAAGGTAGTTTGCCATGGAGAGGCAGTGCATATGTCAGATTTCAAGCTGAAATACATTACTTTGACCGTTATTACTTTTGTTTATTAAAAATCAAATGTTAGATGTGTTTGTAGGGCCAGGTTACAAAGATGTTCTCTCATTGTGATTTACTTCAGTGTAAAGCCTGTCTATAAAGCAGACCTACACTGGAGTGGGTCACTCATGCCATCAGGAAGTCATTTATTATTAGGCCCATAATCAAAATGTTGGAATCTTTTAAGGCTGAGGAAGCAACCTGTGTGTGAAAGCAACCATTGGCCAGAGACTCTACACCAGGCAGATTTGTGTGTGTGTGTGTGTGTGTGTGTGTGTGTGTGTGTGTGTGTGTGTGTGTGTGTGTGTGTGTGCGTGCGTGTGATAGGCTGCAGCTACAGATACTTATTCAGGATGAAAGAAAATTCTGGTACCCTTTTCAACTTAAAAAAGAACAAAAGGTCCCTACACACACAGAGCTTCAATGCTAAACATAATCTGTTACTTATTTATTTGAATGTGTCCTTCTTAAGAGGAAGCAATCCAAAATGTTGCAACACTAGTCAGGAATCCCACCATCAGTGCAAGCTTCTAGGAGGTGCATTAAACATTACTCTAACTAAAGAACAACTTGTTATGGACAAACACAATAAGGATGAAATTCAGAATTAAAAACATTTTAACCTCCAACATGGAAGGCTTGATGAAAAGTTCATCCAAGCAGCTTACTAACAACACCATAACACGATCAATCACATTGTTTCTACTACTTCTATCTACATAAACTGACATTTCTAAATAAATATTTTACACTTTTAAAAAGATGTTAAATTACTAGAAAACAAACCAAAGAACTACACAACAAGGTTAATGAAGAATTTTAAATTATTATTTATTTATAATAATTAGCATTAGTTACACATAACATTTATTTATACATTAACTAGCCACTAAAGATATGTTCAGACCATTATTTTAACACTTGAAATATTTATATGAATTAATAAACTCTGTGTTATGAGTAAATGTCTTTTTAGGGTACATGTTCCTGTAATTTAACCAGAATAATACGTGTGTCCTATATGTACAACATTGTATAACAAACAGATTACCTGTACTTATTACACTTTGTAAAAAGGTTATGAACCAGTACCTATAATAACATTTTGCCTATGTGAATTATTTACATTTCCACCACATTCACTACAAATGCCTCATAACTGATTACAAATTATCATCTAATCTCTCATACAAACTAGAAGCCCGTGAAAACAACCTGCATAAATTTTGGCTATTTACATTTACATTCATTATCTAATAAGGCTGAATTATAAAGCAAACTACTAATGTCTGTATTTTATAAAGAAATAAAAGTTATCTTAATGAAAAATGTATGTGCTTTTCAACTTATGTTATTCCACTGTTCCCTATATAAGGCACATATCTGAGTCTTTTAACTAATAAAGTGATGCTACAGCATTATCTGATATGAACAAATGCTTCAACTAGGAATAATATTCATTAAAAACTTCAGAATTGCATTAGAAATCAATGTACCAGCTACAGAGGGAACGGGACACTCACTAGTAATGTTGAAAATACTTAACTCAAATTTTCACTCAGCTATTAAGTGTACATGTTTGTATTGTGTTTGAGGTTTAATGAGAACATCTCTATGTGTCCCACATCAAATATGTACCCTTTGTGCATCATTTCACTTGTTCCCCCCTTTGATAGACAGAAGTTCCAAGTGTATATAGCTAAAATAAACCATTCAGAAGTCAAATAAATTACTATTCTATTAAATTGCACTACTTACACTTTATCTTTAATACTGGGAAATATGATTTTAAAAGCTAGAGCATTTAAAAGTCTGTTTTAGTAATCCTCTTCTGTGTTCTGTAAGTTTCCTACTTCTGAGGGGTTAGCGGTCACATTGCACTTTCTGTCTGACTCCCAAACTATTCAGGAAGCATTCAGAGTGAAGCAGAGAAACACAGAAGCTTGGAACAAGCTGAATAGATTCTCTAAACTCATCTGAAGTAATTTGGTGGGAAAATAGACTGAAAGGAAAGTCTTTAAACACAGAAGGTTTATGGACACATTCTGCAAGCCACATTTAAACTGAAAAAAATATATATTTTAACATCAAATAAGCAGGGGAAAGTTATACAACCTTAATAACATCATTAGAAAGAAAAAGGGATTAAAACACATCATTGGACACATTTTAACTATACCCCCACTGTCAGTAACACTATATGTAAATATTATGTTAAATGTTAAAAATTAAAACAGTAAAGAGTTTTAGCATTCCCTTCTACACACATACATTTCCCAACAATCAAACCACTCCCCCCAAATCAGACTCATTCTTTTAAAGTTACTCAATTACTAAATTATTGTTGAAAATGAAAGAGTGAGAGGACAGAAAAGAAAGGAAAAGGGAAAACAATTAAAACCGTTTGAGTATGGTATTTCCCATTAGATTTATAATATTTTAGTTAAAATAAGATTATTACTACATACTTTACTCCCTCTTGTGGAAAATACTGCAATATTACATTTAAAGGACAGTAGATAGATCATTGATATTCTATTATGGTAAAAATGGTGCCATAAGGCAAACTAGCAAAAGTTTCTTAAAGCAGTTTTCACCATACATTAGTGATAGTGAAGTGATTTTTTTTGTGATTTGTTTTTCACACCTATCAGCTATCAGATCCCCTGTTGTTTACCTAGTGAGAGTAACCTAGGCAACTATCACAGCATTATATGTTTGACTATCTCTTAGAAGCTATCTGCTTTCCAGCAGCCTAATGCAAACACCACACAATGCCAGGCCCATTAAAGCATGCATAACTCCATGTATGCCCCTAATCCCTAGCTACAGCACAAACACTGCTCATTGAGATATGTGCCCTTGCCCCTTGATCCTTCACTGCCTTAGCACATGGCTTCCATCAGGTGTTACTCTTGCAGCAAACTTGAATGTCTCTCTCTATGAGGGATGGATTTGTTGGTGCCAGAGGTTCACCTTCACACTCACTGACTGGTTCCTACAGTACTTGGATTACTAGTTAGTCCTGGAACATCTGAGTTAGAGTCAGGGCATTATCCACATCATAGAATCAGCTATGGTGAAGTAACATTTTATAAATCTCACTTACTTTCATTTGAGCCATTATATTTACTTTCCGGAATTCCACCCAATGACAAGTCAGCTATTTGGGCAGCCACGGTGGTGCAGTGGTTAGCACTGTCGCCTCACAGCAAGAGGTTCTCCAGATTGATCCTCGGCTGGGGTGCCTTCTGTGCGGAGTCTGCATGTCCTCCCTGTGGTTGCGTGGGTTTCCTCCGGGTGCTCTGGTTTCCTCCCACATCCCATAGACATGCTGCAGGTGGATTGGACACTCTAAATTGGCCCTAGGTGTGAGTGCATGTGTGTGTGCCTTCTGTGGAAGGTTGGGCACCGGGCTGGCAACTCGATACTGTAAAACTCCACTGCCAATCATGAGCGGACAGGTGATCCGCTGTGGTGACCCCTAACTGGGAAAAGCCGAAAGAAGAAGAAGACAAGTCAGCTATTTATTCACTACATTATATGCATATAATCTGAGACTACCACTGACAAAATCGTTGGCCAGATTCATTAACACCTACACTAAGTATACATGATCTGTATTCAAGAACATCCTTACCACATTTTTTGTGCTTTCTAGTCACTCAGAAAGATTATACTAAGTGTACATGTAGTCTACACTTTGTGGTAACCTTTATGAATCTAGAAAAAACAGTCCCTGCAAGTACGCCATGTGCACAGCTCAAAAAATCAATGTTATTGAAAAAATAGGAGCCAGCACAAAGTGGTGTGTAAATCCATAGATCCTTTATTCTATTAAATCATGGCAAAACAGACAGGTTTTGGCAGATTCAGAAAGCCATCATCAGTGTAATGAAAACACATACAAAAAGCCCTTTATATAGCAAAATAGTCACTGAAACACTCTTGTTGATTGGCTGGCTACAATTGTTCATTAAGCCCTGGTGGGAACAAACTCCCTAGCTTAATGATCCACTTTTTTTCTTTATTATTATATATATTGTGCCAACCAACTTTATTTAGCTTGCCACCACTAATGTTATCAATAGTGGTGAATCTGAAGCTTTCTGTTGGGTGTACCAAAGAATCTTTATATAAAGCATTGCTCATTCTTTTGTGCCTGATATCACTCATGTGTTCAGCTATCCGAAGTCTTACTGGTCATGAGGTTTGTCCAACATAAAAGGCTGAGCATGAGCAGGTTGCCAAATATATGACCCATTCAGCACAGCAATTAGCTAAGAATTTAATATCATAGACCATGCCCATGTTTCTGCTACTGAACTGTTTAGTTTTAACCATCCTGACGCAATGTGTGTAATGTCCACATGGGCCGCACCCATACAAGAAATCCTCTGTCATTGTGGTCTGGAGTTGTGAAACTGTCCTGCTAGGCCCAAGTTTGTAATGGCTGAAATGTGCTCCAAGAGTTTTGCCTCTCCAGTAAGAGAAAATACATCTGTCTTAAATTATTTGTGATAATCTGTGGTTGGCCAGAAGTATGATACAATGTCTGTTGATAATGCCCAACAATGTGTGGGTATTAAGAATCAAACAAATTCAGGTCAATGACCCCAAACGACAAAAGTGGAACAAAAAAATACTGAAAACGTAACCAGTCACAATAAGTTTATTGCTCAAACAAGAACAACTAAGCGCTTTTGCCAAGGTAAAAAACATAGGCTTCCTCAGAGTTGTTCCTTCAAATAATCTCTACACTTTAAATACTGTTACAAGAAACTCATCAACCAATGACAGATTGGTATCAACAGTCATCAACATTTAAACACACACTAACCCATTTTTTGAAACTTAAAACTTAAAAACAATTAATATACAATATATTAAAAAAACAACATATCAAAGTCTTTCATGAGGTATTTTTAAATGTCCATTCACTTGGTTAACTTAATAACTCACTCCCTTGTTTTGGTGTATTTTCAAATTTTGTATATATACATTATGTACAATATTCAATGTAATTTTATATATAATATACACCCCCACCTTTTTATTAAAAAAATAACCTTTTAAGACACATTGTTATGTTTAATTTTCAAAAATGGCTTTATAGATAATAAAATAATTTAGGCCTGGAGAAATTGTAGCATTAGTCCGCAATTGCCACACAGACTCACGAGATTCCAACACTGATTCCCAGTCACCCCCATGCAAATTTTCCACTACTCTATCAATGATGAAAAATATAAATTTATTAAAATTTACACACCTCCCAGAATGTATATAAAGGACATTGTGGGGGGTCTTTGTTCTTTATCGCCCTCATATGTTCACTAATCCTGTCCCTTAATCGCCGGGAAGTCTTCCCTATGTAAAATTCCAGGCAAGAAAGACAAGTTGCCACATATACTACCCTCCTGGTGTTGCAGTTACACCTCCCTGGACACTTCACAGAAACACCATAACCACTAATGATAACGTATGGCCCGTTGTTAATATATTTGCAATTTTTGCAACATCCACATTTGTTCATCTGGGAATTGTATCTATCTTGGTCAGTTTGTCTCTCCAAGATGTTTTTTTCCCCTGCTATGAGCTATTTGGGGTTTCACACCTACCAGGGAGGTAGTTTCGGGTTCAAAGAATAAATTCCAACTTCTGTTTACAATTCTGGAGTTCTTTCCCCACACTAAGGTTAATTTTTAATGAAAATGTGGGGGGTGTATATTATATATAAAATTACATTGGATATTGTACATAATGTGTCTTTTGGCTTTTCCCAGCTAGGGGTCGCCACAGCAGAACTCCGGTCTGCTAATGATTAGCAGTTGATTTTTACGTGCCGAGTTGCCAGCCCTGACGCACAACCTTCAACAAAGGTACCCCATTCACGCATGTCTCCACGCAGAAGATGGTCTAGCTGAGAATCGAACCAGACAGTGTCTTACTGTGGGGCGACAACGCTACCGCAGCACCACCACCGCTGATTTTCGATATTGTACATAATGTATATATACAAAATTTGAAAATACACCAAAACAAAGAAGTGGATTATTAAGTTAACCAAGTGAATGGACATTTAAAAATACCTCATGAAAGACTTTGAAAGACTTGAAAGACTCATGAAAGACTTTGATATGTTGTTTTTTTAATATATTGTATATTAATTGTTTTTAAGTTTTAAGTTTCAAAAAATGGGTTAGTGTGTGTTTAAATGTTGATAACTGTTGATACCAATTTGTCATTGGTTGATGGGTTTCTTGTAACAGTATTTAAAGTGTAGAGATTATTTGAAGGAACAACTCTAAGGAAGCCTATGTTTTTTACCTTGGCGAAAGCGCTTAGTTGTTCTTGTTTGAGCAATAAACGTATTGTGACTGGTTACGGTTTCGGTATTTTTTTGTTCCAGTAATGTGTGGGTATTACGCCCATAGGTAGTAACCAATCTGATCTCAGGTAGGTTGTGTGATTGTCACTCTTTATTACCATTAGGTCCTGTCTATCAATAGAAGAAACTTGATTACTGGCAGTGAGTATAGTCCCAGGTTTATAGCCACGGGCCCGAAACCTGTTGATCAGGTCCTTTCTGTAATATTCATATCTGTTAGGATGTGAACATATCCACTTAATGCGAAGAAATTGAGATTTGTGGATGTTGCGTGTGATATGTGGTGGGTGGAAACTTGATGCATGCAACAGAGAGTTATACTGGGGGTATTTGTGATAAACCTGTGTGTCCAATGTGTAATTCTGATTCCTGGTAACAAAAACATCAAGAAATGTGATTTGATCCGGATCATAATTGACTGTAAATTGAATACCTCATTTATTCTCATTGATATACTCCACAAACTCATATAGATATGCAGCAACTGCCTAATAAAACCATCCAGCAATCATCAAGATAGCATCGCCATATGTCCATTTCCTCAAGAAATAAATTGTGGAGGTGGTCATAGATAGGTTGTTCCTCTATGAATGCCATGGAAAGGTCAGCATAAATGGGGGCGATAGATGTCCCCATTGCGGTACCCTGTGTTTGCCAAAAACAGCTGTCTTGATAATAGAAGGTATTCTTAGTGAGTATGTGTGCCGCAAGACAAATGAGAAAAGTGTTGAACCCTGGTGGGTATAGTTCAGCTTTGGATAACCAGTGTTCTAGAACTTGTAGTCGCGCCCAATGAAGAATGTTAGTATAAAGTGCAGAGATATCCAAAGTGCATAATAACCAACCTGGCTCAATTTGTGCATCCAACACAATTTGTAAAAATTCAGTAGTGTCTTGAATGCAGGCCCTGACATGTTTCAAAAGTGGTCGTAGATATTGGGTCAAAAAATGTGATAAAGGTTCGGTGAGGGAACCTCTGCCAGAAACTATGGGTCTGCCGGGGGGGGGGGGTCATGTAGTGATTTATGTATTTTGGGTAGTAAATATAGATACCAATGTTTAGGGTCAGAGACAGTTAAGTGCTGTAAGGTGGTCTTGGAGATGATGCCTTCCTCCTCAGCCAGTTGAAGATATTCATCATCTTGTTGTTTGAACCTAGGAGTAGGAGGCAGGGGCATGTGCATGTAATGCCATCTTTTATTCAACTGTTTTTGAGCTTCTGCATCATATTTGACCCAATCCATGACAACTACAGCCCCACCCTTATCAGCTGGTAAGATGACCACATTTCTGTTTTGTTGTAAATTCTGCATTACCTGCTGTTCGATCTTTGAGAGGTTATGTGGCTGTATACCCATATCACGAAAATGGAAGTGTAGGTCTTTGAGGACCATGTTTTGAAACATGTGAACTGAATATTGCATAGGAGGTGTGAAATTAGATTTATGAAATCTAAATGAATTGTCCACTGATTCAGTGGTAGGGTGATCAAAAAAACAGCCTTAAATTAAGTAAACGACAAAATACAGTGATATCTTGTGCCAAAGAATCTTCAGACACTAGAAACGGAGGTGCAGAATTAAGCCCTTTATTCAAAAGCTCAAGTTCAGTTTGTGTCAAAGGTGTAGATGCAATATTGAGTACATTGTCACATGTATTTATTTACTTGTAATGATTTGAAGTAGTAACTCCACATTGTGGAATTGCAAAAACCGGTCTGTTTTGCCATGATTTAATGGAATAAAGGATCTATGGATGTAATAACCACTATGTGCTGACTCCTATTTTTTCAATAACCTTTATAAATCTCCCTCAGTATTTAAAGCTGAAAGAAAATCAGTAGGAAAATTAAAATTAAGAGGAAGAAGATGTGAATTATGCTTGTGTTGTCTGTTCACTCAGAACGGTGTACACTTAGTGTACACTTAGTGAAGGTATTAATGAGTCCCAGGGCATGTCTTTCATGCACTCATTTCTTACTTATAAGATTATTGTAGCTTCAAATGCTGTATCTAAAGTTAATCTGCAAGCTGTCCGACACATGGCCATCACACTATTTCCCCCCTGAGATGGAAGTTTTGCACTAGCATTTCTGAAAAGAAAGAGACAACCATTTAATGGGCAGAACAAAGTTTTCCATTTAAACTGTGCACTAAGATACAACATAATACAGGAAGTTGCGTGAGTCTTAGGTATTAAAGTTGCACATACTTTATAGAATATCAGATGTGTTTTCACTGCTTTAATAATTCTGTCTTTCTTCAGTTTCCAAGACTATGTATTCTTTCATATCTTCTGGTATGTAATAGTTGAAAAACCTTGTGTCACAGCACCAAGATGATGAAGTATGCTACTAGCTTAGATTCCTCTCTAATTTGCTTTATTATGACCACTGGTTTGGATAGAATTAAGCATCTGAAAAAGACTAAATTTAAATGTCTGATATGTTTTATAACAGCAACATCAGTCAAGATGTTGGTTTCATTGTTTTCAAGTCAAACAGTAGCTTTTAACTAACTCTTTATACGTGTGAATAACCGTCACATCTTCCAGTTATAAATCTTGCATGGGATGGTACACCCCCTCTTTTATATAGTGTACATTTGACATCTTTTAATCTGAATTTCCTTGTAAATGAGATGATGACTTAGTAAAGCACTCTAATCATTGGTATGTTCAAAATGAAAATCAAATGAATGAAGTAAAATAATGTGCAACAACCTCCCTGAGCTCTGTACAGGGAATAACCATTAAAAAGTCAAGAAGACTGCTAGATGCTTCTTATACACTTCAATAGGGAAAGCAACAGACTTAATTTAAAACAAATGCTCTTGCCTGTCTTAGGCAGTTAAAACCACATTGTAATGAATCTGACTTTTCCAGACTGATGCCCGAGCCAAGTTATTTATTACTTTTTTTAACAATATGATTTCAAATCAAGGTGATACTTTCATGTTTTTTTTTTTTTTGTGTGTGATCAGTCAGAAAAGAATAAGAGAACCCTAAAACATTGAGTATTAAGTGTGCTAAAAGATGCTTTCTGCAGAATTATTTATATTTAGCGGAAACGTTTAAAATATATGGAGAAACTATACGCCGGATGAGAATCATTTAATTCAGAGCACACAGAGTTCAAGTATACTTTGAAACTGAAACACGCAGATCCTATGCAGGGCTAGAAAAGAAGAAGAGAAAAGGAAGTTCTTGGTTAAGTAGACGATACAGCATAATCAGCAGCTATGGAAGTTACACTAGGTGGGACAAGTAGCCCCTGCATGTCAACTGATTTTTATATCTTCATTTCTCTTCATAAGTTGTCAGTGATGTCTGCACTGTACTGCTTGTAATCGGATATGTGGAATATGTTTTGTTTTTCCATCTTACAGTTCATCTGTTTAAAGTTATGGAGCATACAGCCTGTAACTGAAGGAATATACTGTAGTTTTCCTATACTTAAGTAAGAATTTGAAGCCTGCAAGTCTCCACTTACCGACTGTATATCACAGTGGAACCCCTGCTGAGTGCTCACTTTTTTCTTGTAACACATGCCCCAGGGCAACAGAGTAGCTTCCCCTGCTGTCACTTCCATGCAGGCTTTTTGTCTTTCATATGGAATGTAGGAAATCGCTCTGTCATACCACTCGGAGTTGCTTCTGCAACCACATGTATGCTAAGCATCTTCAAACTCCTTACCAGACACAATGTTACTTTAAATTCAAGATGCCATGTTATGTTTTTTGACAGGTACTGGATATAAACAAAATAAATACTGATACTTGTTGCAGGTAGCCTGTTCATTTCTGTATGGTTTTATCCCTCCTTCCCTGTAGTCTTTACAAAACTCTGAACACATATAAAACCATTAATATAATGTAAACTGTCAGGCACCAAACATATATTCTTAGTAGAAAAAATGTATTAAATTATTGGGCATCAGAAAATATTAACCAACATATTTTGTAAACATTCACCATCAGCCTTGAATCTTCGGTTCACTCTTATCCTCTCACCCTTTGTTTATACACCAGGGATCCATTGCATTGTTTTCCAGACCAATGAAATGAATCATTCTTCAAAGTCAGACTGCAGCCTCAGAAAATCATTCCCATTATTCTGTTCACCACAGTGACCTCCTTGCAGACTGACCCCCCCAGTGTCAGAATCATCACCTCCCTTTGATGACACCTTCGCTTACTGCGCTGTACAACAGAACCTGCAGTGCTCGTCATCTGTTTGTGCAGGTGAATATCCCTGTCGGTCACATGGGACACTACGGTTCAAGTTCATGAGGGGGAGTTTCTGTGTCTTTTCAAGGGCCTGAACTCACTCAGAAAAGCTATGCATACTATCTCAAAGACTTAACCTCCTCCTTGATATCATACAGACTACTAAGAGGCAACCTCTGCCTCACTTATGGAAGCTCAGCAGACCGTATTGTATCAGAATTATTACACATTTGCAAGTCCAGTGGTAGCACAAACATAAAGCATTTCAGTGTCTTTTGCAACATAAACAAAAAATGCTGGAGGGATAAGTATGCATCACTTAGAATACCTCTTCTATGAAATGTCTCCCACTCTACATAAAGCAAAGTGCTTATCTTCACTCTATTCAAACATAATTTGGATGGGTGGATGGGAATCTGCATATTCATTCCCTGTTTAGCACCCATATCCCTCGTGGATAGGGGCAACAAGTGAATGTCCCAACATATCCTTGTTCTGTCCATCTTTGGTTATTCATATGCAAAACATTAGGGATAAAATTTACCATGGGAATGTAAGACTAGCAGTCTTAAAACCCTCACAGATCAATAGCCTAGTAAGTACTTATTAATCTATACAGTTCTTGCAGAAATTTTTAACTGCTATTGTTATAGTCTAGAGGCCTGCATCCTGCAACTCTGGAGGAATGTGGGGCTCGTTTCTATGAGGCAAAACCTTAAATGGAATATAAGGATGCTTTTGGATAAAATACCACCAGCTACATTCTGATTCTTGTAAATATTATTTGGATTATATAGTATAACACAAAGCTGTTCAACAAACAAACTGTACAGCCGTAAAAAGAAAATAATAAAAACGAACGACTATAAAAACCTTTATTTCACCAAATAAATATAAAAACAACTGGTAAGAGCTTTCATTCCCTTCATGGAACTTCATCAGACCAAGTTGCATCTAAAACCTTCTCATTTAAATACTTAATAACACTAAGATGTGACTCCAAGTGTTCGGTGCATTAACGCTAGTCTAGAGGCCTGTATCCTGCAACTCTGGAGGCATGTGGGGCTCTTTAGCTGTACTTTGTGACTCCATAGTAATTTAAAAATATTGACTGGGTGTACCGTAAATATTGCTAACACACAGCAGCAGTGTTAAACTGTTTATAGGTTGTTTGTTGACAGTAATAAATACATGTTGTTGTTAAAAATTAAACTTGTATCTCTGTTGTATTTGGCTTCTTAACCCAAAGTCAGTACCCACTGTTACTCTGCCTTCAAAATACTTTGTTATTGGCAGAAAATTAGTGTGTTCCCACCCTTACTTTTGGTTTGGTGACCTTTGCTATAGTGTTTTGTTTTCCTTTTTTATGCATTTGACTTCCCAATATGTTAGTGTATTCATATAAACATGTACAGGTAGACTAACATGAAATGCAGCCATTTATCTGACACCTAACCTGGCAGATGCTTTCATCTGTTTTATACTTTCACCAAGAGTCCCTCCCATTCTACAAAATATGTGAATAATCTATTGATTAAGTAAACTATACCTAGAATTTCATTGTCAGTTAACAGTGGTATTTATAATTAAGCACATGCCTTTGATAGGGATGCAATTATGTGTCCAAATCCACTAACTCGTGTACCACTAAACTATAATATAGAATATATTTGCATTGGGTTTTGAACTTTACAGCACCCCACAGCATTTTACCTTCAATTTTCAACTTACCACTCCTGTGAAATTAGCTTTTATAAAATTACAGTGGAATTAAGCAGTTCTATCCTTAATGTAATTATGAGAACCACAAAAATGTACCTTTGTGCAGAAGCAAAGTTGTCTGGTGTTTAAGAAGTGAAACCATAGGAATACAAGCAGTAATATTTGATGAACTGTGAAAAGGATACTGCTGTTTGCAACCATGTGCTCGTATAACTGGTATGCATTAATAATTTTGGACTACTGAGAATCAAGACTATCATTTCACCATTTCATGAAGGTAGCAAATGTCACTTTTGTTTTTAATCATTGGCAAAATTAGAACTCACATTTGAGGTTCTTGAAGATATTGTCTGTAAGACAAACTATTTCAATCATTGTTTGTCCGTAATAGCAGTAATGCTTAGAAATATGAGATTGTGGTTCTGATTTACTGTGATTTTTTTAAATATTTAAGGATTATTTCAAAGATTGGTATTATTTTCTTTCCTGTATTGTTAGTTATTTTTCCTTATTACTTCTTAAGTATGCTATATAATTTATCATTTGCTAAATTAGATATTTTTCTCTACCTGTTCTAATGTCTCACTTAGGCTAGTAGACTCAAAATATGATATGTCGTTTCTGTGAGGCAAACCCTTAAATGAAATATAAGGATGCTTTTGGATAAAATACTGCCAGTTACTTTCTGATTCTAGTAAATATTATTTGGATTTTATTTAGGTTTTATAACAAACTACATTTGTAATTCTATTAATATAATACCACCAAGACAGGACAGTTAGCATTCTCTTTAGCCAAGAAAGTGGATGAAAAAACACTTACAAGGTACAGGCAAGAAATAGCAAAAGCATAAGTGATATCATGATATCCCAAATTTGCTCAAAAAAAGCAACTTGAAGGTCCACTTGGAGTGGATGCTGGTCAGAACTCAAAAGTTCCAGTAAGAAACAATCATGTTACAAGTATATATGTAGGGAACTGATCATATACAAATAAATTACTTGCGCGAGTTATCAGACTCCGAAATGCTCACAGACCAGTTAATATTCTAGACTTGTCAACCCATTATTAATTATTTGTAAAGATAAAGAGAGGCTGATGAAATCATGAGTAGCAACATTGCAAGAGGGTAAGGGAGCACAGAGTCATGGGTATGGGGATTTAATGAAGAAAGATCATACAGTCAAATGCATTTAGTTCCATTATATTTATTAAACTGCTACTGCCTTCTCTCTGTCCGTAGATACAGTTTGAGCCCCAAACATGTGGTGCTTTTTGTGGCACATCAGTAGATGACATGTGTCAGTACTGACATGTATTTGTTCAATCAGCAATGTCAGTCTCACTCTGCATCATCAGTTTCAGTGATTATACTCAGCATCAGGCTCAGTCTCAGTTCTTATTCTGAAACCTCAGTCTTGGTCCTCAGCCCAGTATAGGGTATAGTCCTGATGTGATGTAACTGTTCTTTAACAAGTTACTCAATAAAGCACAACATGGATGGCTAATTAAAATAAGGAAAGAGAAAGACCGTTAAGGCTGGCATGAAGATAGAAGCTGAATTTTTGATCTAGTTGATATAAAGGAAGACAAGGACAGCAGATATTATATGAAATGACAGCTGGAATACCAGAGGGGCCATTTGGGCTGACATGTGAAGATGTCTGTGGCAGATATTGGATATGATTTTTAAAGACTGCATCAGTCTTTGTGTGGATGACACAACAGTTTGAGCAGGATCTCTACATGTGCTGTGAATCTGCAAGAGGATTTCAGCAAGTTGTGAAAATTGAGGGGAATCTGTAGAAGTAAAGGAAAGACTACCGAGAAAGTGTTATAGTTAAGGTAAATAAGGTTTGGGGATGTACTAAATCAACACAGCTTGAGGTAATCATGTCACTCTCTCTCTCTCTCTCTCTCTATAAATATATATATATATATATATATATATATATATATAAGTGACACTCGTGCACTGGCCCAGCAATCAAGGAGCCTCAATCCTCACCACTAACATCAGTGAGTGGCATCCACAATGGGGAGGATAACAAATACACACACAGTAAAGTACAATTTCCCTTAAGAGCACACAGAGATCACAGTCAGTCTGGGCCTGGTTTCTCCCTTTCTCTCCAGATCCCCAATAAACTACCTACTGGCACAGCTATAGGGCCAGATCTCAGACTAGTGGTCAAGCTAAAACCTCCAGCACCCTCTCTGTCCAACCAGTGCTTCGTGTCCCTGCCCAAGTAGCTGACACACACACACACACACACACACACACACACACACACACACACACACACACACACACTTTGAGATATGAGTTATATACAAATGCACAGACACTCCTGGGGTAGGCTGGTACAGGTTCTCCAGCTATGCCCCTTCTGCCCAGATTATACAGTAGTACCACTTGCCACCAGCCACTAATATCAACTACTAATAAGGCCCTTATCAAAGGGTGTCCAATTATTGCTGTGCAATATTATTATCCAAATGGTAAGTGTGACGAACAGCAAGGCTTATTTGGAGTGCCTTGGACAGTATCACTATATACATGCAATGTACTCTAGAGCTTAAGTTATTTCTACATAAAACAGCCACAATTGAAAGGTTTAAAATATTTAATAATAAATAATAAGAACACAAGTCAATACTTCTTACTACGCAGTGCTAGTCAAGAGTTCAGAGATCACAGAGAAATGCTTAAAATAATACAGTAGTAAAGTTCTGACATCAATACAGAAAACAGCTAGACTAGACTTCCTATTTCCTATCTATATCTAACAGCAAACACAGTTCTAAGTTAAAATACATATAGAGCAAGGCAGTGCTGGTGATGTTGTCAGTTCTGAAAACAAATGCAAAATGCTCTGATTATCTCTCTCTCTCTGTCCTTAAATTGATAACACAGTACCACTGACTCATTTCAGATTACATCATTATTCTTTGTTTCCCAGGCTAACAGAAACTCAGAGTGTAACAGCCCTTTTGATCTTGCATCTGGTCAGGAATCCATAGCAATAAAACACATTATGCATGTAAATTCTAGTCATTAACTCTGGTCTCAAAATAATAGAAAGAATTCCTTCATTCAGATATCTCGGCTCCGTGTTTTGAGATCAAACAATTATACAATGCTTGACTTATCAGCTTTCCTCCAGCAGAGTGCAATGTGGTTACATTTTTGAAGTTCAACATTTACCATAATTTTCTTACATTTAAGAGAACAAGCATGTGGCTTACATTAATATTTACAAATGACAGAATTATCTACAAAATCCTATCTAGCTAGGCTGGCAGCCTTCATAATATTAATGGTAAGACCCAAATGAGCCATGACGTATACTTCTGAAGGTCTAGATATGTAAGGACTGTTCAGTACCTAAATGAGTTGGCAAGGTGTAAATGTTCATGGTGTGCAGGTATGTGAATCTGAGGACAGAGTGAACAAAGTTAGGAACTTACAGTAATATAAATAGATGAGCTATAAAACAACATTTTAAAGATATGAAGTACAGGAGAGATTTACAAACAGTGGAAACAAAATTGTAGAAAGAGCATCATGACTGGGGAGGTAATTTAGAGTCCTGTGAGTCTTAAAAAATATGCCAAGACACTCGCTGATGAGTGGGTGGGGGGTTCAAGTATTCCACTAAAACTGTCATAGTCTCTATAAATATCACTGAGGTTTGAACCTCAAAGGAGGTATATGCTTAATGAGCTATATCCTATCAATAAATAAATATTATTTTGACTTCAGTTAGATTCTAAAATTTTGGTATCAGAATATCTGCATTATACACAGCCCTTTTATCAAGCAAAATAATCACAATTTTATAGTAATCATAGTTTTTATTTTAAACATATTTTAACAGAGAAACAGCACATGAAACTACGTCTAAGCCAACAAATACAAACTGTGAAGTAGATAAGCAGAATTGCCATCTTTGGGAAAGATGCTAAAACAGATAGAATCAAATTATGAAATTGCAAAAAAAACAAATTACATTGGAGTTTAGGCCACTAATTATGAATACTTTACATAAAATAGCTGCAAATGGTTTCAGAGCCACCATATGGTGATGACAAAAAATGTACTTGTTAGTGGTAACATAATGATGCAAGGCTGAAGCCTACAAGTAAAACTAATGGATTACATGTCTTTGTGGCATAGAGTGATGAGGACCTGACTACAACCTATGTGATCCAAGTTTATCTAGTGACTTGGGTGCCACAGTGCCAGAAGAGATGGGCAGGAGATCATGGGAGTGAGTGGCTTATGCCAGCTTAGCCATACTGAGTGTAGGGGAGTGATGGTCTCTGTTGACCATATTGTTATAGTGTAAGTGGAGGATTGTAAATAGCCACAGGCCCAAAGGATGTGATCTTGGCAATGATGGTATCCCTGGTAAGCATGTATGTGTAGATGTATGCAAATGCTGGGGAAGGACAGGACATAGGACACTCCCATAGTGATGTTTATTCATATCAGCACCAGAGGGTGGGGTTATGGACTTATTCACTAACCCCCAATGTCTTGTTGCCTCACAGCTCCCAAGGAAGACAGAGATGATTGTAGGAAGCCACAGGGAGAAATAACATAACAAATAAATTAATAAAACTCCTGAGGTGGATAAACAGCATTTCCCTCATTGGAAAGAAAAGAAATTCATAAAAATAACAAATAATAAGTGATCCTGTGCGAGACATCTCAGATTCACCCACAGATAATGTCTTGCAGGCTGTAATATGCTGATGAACAAATACATGACAAGATTCTTCATTCAGAGCAATACAGTTTGGTGGTGGCATGAATAATTTTCTGTGAATACTTCCATGAAAAGAGAGTATGTTTAGTGAAATAATGCCACAACTCTTTTCTCTTTTTGCCAAATGTTTCACCCATAAAATTTAACCCAGACTGATATGACAGACTAAATAAGAATTTCTTGTTGAACGATATGAAAGCTCTACAGAGCACTGATAAAGTGGCTTTATCTCCTGCAGCTGTTTCTAATGTGCCAGAAGTTGCAAGAGAGGCCCCAACCATTGCTAATGAATATGTTGACTCTGATACTATATCTGCTGATATTTGTCCTTCTACCAACTTAGTTGCTAGTAATGAAGAAATAGCAACCAGCAATGATTCCATAGATGTTATACATATAACGCATAACAGTATGAATGAAAATGTAAATTTATATCCTACTGTGAATGTTGTTAAGAATAGATTGTTAAATGGCCAAGAGCAGGTTGTTAGATCTAAAACAAATGAATTTAACAAAGGAGCAGCTTTAAATCTTTCCTTCCTAGCAACGCCAGAAGAAGAACTTAAGCAGAACACGCTCGAACAGTCGAGGGCAGCAAAAAAGGAAATTTTCAGGGGAGTCACTCACCAACACAACGCTAAAGAAAATGTGGACAAACCACAACAAAACTTAGTTTTTAATTTGTCCAGTGTTCCGCTATCATAGCATGACATTAATTTACTAGTTATAGGACTAAGTTTCATTCCTCATAGCAATAGTATGCTAGATGAAACTATCATAGATGTCAGAATGTTTTGCAGAAATGTTATGCTCAAGTACATTTATAATGATACTTCTATTAATAAGACTGATAGTGGGTCAACTACTGGCAATGATAGATTTGTGTTCAAGAACCTGAGTGATTATACACCAGTTAATCATCCATTAATTGAAGCATATTACTACAGAAGATGAGATTTATAAGTATTTTCATAAAAAGAGACTGAATAATTCTAATTTCATGTTTAATAATAATCTGTCATATCAAGAAAGAAAGAGCCTTCACAATTTAAGAAATGATTTAAATATAACAATTAGGCCAGCAGATAAAGGCTCTGGTATAGTGGTACTTGATACTATAGATTATCAGAATGAAATGTATAATATGTTAAGTGATGTGTTTTATATAAGAATTGATTTTACTAAGGTCTATGAAATGTGTGCATATGTACATGGTATTTTAACAGATATTTATAGAAGTAATTTAATAAGCAAAAATGAGTATAATTATTTATATATTAAGACGCCTACCATCCCAGTTATACATGGAATACCCAAAATTCACAAAAGCATTACTAAGCCACCCATGAGACCAATAGTCTCAGGGCAAGGATGGGTTACGGAGCATTTGTCTGTTTTTATTGAGAAACATTTAAGGTGTATTTTAAACAATAATGAATTTGTATTACGTGATTCTAAACAGTTCTTAACAGATTTGTATTATATTAATAACCAAATGGATACTATTCAAAATCTGATTTAGTAACTTTTGATATACAATCGTTGTTCACAGTCATCCCTAATGATCTTGGTCTAACTTATGTTAGTAATTACCTTACAGAACATAGTACCTATGGCAATGTTTTAATTGACCTATTGGTACATTTCCTTGAGCTAGTGCTGGAAAATAATGTGTTTATGTTTACTGATAATATTTATCAGCATAGACGGCGTAGCTATGGGCACTCCTTGTGCCAACAGCTACAATATGTTCCTAGCTTACTGGGAAGAACAGTTGTTATTTAAAGAATATATGTTTAAGAAATATGTAAGATTTTATAGTGGATGATGTGTTTATTCTATGGGATGGTAATATAGAAGAACTGCTTAGTTTCAATATGGTCTTGAATAATATTACACCATGTTTGAAATTTACAATGAAATATTCATCATTGAAAATTGAATTTTTAGATTTATATATAAAAAACTCGAATGTGGAATGTTTAACACTGGGATTTTTAGGAAACCTTGTTATAGGAACACTTTGCTATTCAGAACTAGTATGCACCTTCAGTATGTTTTCAGTAACATAGTGAAAGGACAGACCCTACGAATGTCTAGGTTGAATTCCAATGACAAAGGCTTTATAGCAGACTTATATGACTTGGGAGAGAAGTTTGCTGAGAGAGGCTATAATTCGGAGGTAGATTTACAGTTTGATAATGCTTTAACATTAGGTACCCCATATTTTGGGCCCAAGCCTACAGCAATTAATGATGTCAAAGAAGTCACAAATGCAAAAGTTAGGTTTCTGACTTCATATACAGCAGACAATAAACAAATTAGAGACATCATCTCTAAAAATTGGAATATACTACAAACTGATGTCATACTGACAAATATTGTAGGTGATTCTTTACCTATAGGAATAAGAAGAATCTTAAAAGATTGCTTTGCTATCCACCAAATAAGAGAATGCACCCGACTTTTAGTTATGGTACCACACCTTGTGGACAATGCAATTTCTGTTCCTCAATAGATTCTAGCATAGTATTTATACATCCAGATACACAGAGGGAAATATATACCAGAGCCAATGCCAACTGTATGACACCTGATGTCATATACCTTGCTGTATGTGAACTGTGTTCATGTTTCTATGTAGGTAAAACGAATAGGGTATTAAGAGATAGAATAAGGGAACACTGTTATAATATAAAGAAAGGTAATCTGCAGAATGCACTGGCCAAGCATGTCACACAAACAAGTCCTGAACACAAATTCATGTTTAGGGTGTTGGAGAAAATGAATGTTAATGCAAGAGGAGGTGACATCATGAATCATACAAGACAGAGAAAGTAGGTGGATTATTTTGCTGAGAGCTGATAAAGGACATGGCTTAAATGAAAGGGCATCTATCAGACCATATTTAAAGAAACGTAGGCATACTAAGTTCTGACTTTTTCAAGACTTTAATGTATTTTGATATCCGTTCCCATACATACATATATACATACATTTATTCATTCCTTATTGTAGCATTGTTAATGTTAATGGTTTTAGCTTCATACTTTTAGACAATAACTTATTTATTTATTTATTACTGCACACATTTATTCATTCTTTTACATTTAGATATATATTTATTAAGACACTACATTTATATACACTTTTATAAATATTTATATTTAGATATACATTTTTATAAACATTCAAATATACATTTCTGTTTACGCATTGACTTTATCATATCAAGCATCACTTTGGCTGATGATAGTTATTTCGATTTGTATATGGCTTCTATTGATAATCTTTATGTTCTTGATGGCACCTACTTTGTATAGTTTTTAAGCTGCTTTGTATTATTAACTGTATATATTAAGACTTTATTCAATATGACCATTACATGCAGTTATATATTAAGCTGTATATACTTTTGTACCTGACAGTATGCTGCTCATAGTATGTCTTTATATTGGTTCTAATTTCTTTTGTTTTTTATGGAATGAAGCCTTTTAAAAATTTTTAAAGAAGATGCATATATCATTGTTTATTTTATGTTGCATCTTGAGATGACATTACGTTTATATATCTAGTTTTTATTCTTGTTTTGTTTGCTCTGTTTCTTTAAAAGTTGGTTGATTAATTAACATGCAGATATTTAAAGCACATGGTTTTTGTGCTTCCTGTTTGTGATCTGAAGAAGCTACTAGTTAGTGAAAGCGCTTATCGTGGTTTATCTGTGTAATAAACTGATTTATCTGTTCCAGAAGACTGGATTGCTTGGACTTTTTACACATTGAATGTTATCTCTCACTCGGTCAACGCCTGCTTGAGTTATTTATCCAGATATGAAATAGGTATTTTAAGAAAAATAAACTGCTGTTTCTATGACTACTTAACTGGTTAAGTCTGGTAGTCATACCTCTTAACTGTCCAGATGTTTCAGAATGTCACTGATTTTGCTTCATAATTTTTGCACTGTCCCTCATAACATTTTAGATTTTCTGGCAATTCACTGAGAATTACTGTAAATCAATAATGCCAGACAGACAGGTTGATGCGATACCTGTTTTTCCTTTCGCCTTTTTAAGTGAATTTGATTAATATATAAACATTGTCCCTGATTTTGACCCATTGTTCCTCCATTATCATAAATTCTTGAACAAAGAAGCTTAGAGGTATGCTAGATAAACTAACAGTCTCCTGCCAGCTAGTTTATGTAACATACCGAGATATTGACTGGATAGATGCAGAAGAGCACCAAGCAAAACCTTGTACTAGAAATGATGGAAATTAAAACTGAGAATTTGCAAGAAGATGAAATACAGAATAGGTGCATTTTGGGGAGGCTTATTGTTCTAGGCTGGGGTTTGACAGAGACTGTCATTGTACCTCAGTTGGGAAGGAAGGATGTCTCCAAATTCCTAGAGTGGGAAGCTATAAAGAAACCGTGTAATCATAGGCCTGGAGTAAGATGATGGGTATGAGAAATGTATAATTTGGAGCCTGCAATACACTTATCTTGAGTGGACCAGAAGTCTGTTTTACTTGATTGGTGGAGAAATTTGTATCTGGGCATTTTCTGTTGGTGAGACAAGCATTTTCTTTGGGGAGACTTTTTTTCAGTATATTGAGTAAAGCAGCTTGTGAGCTGAATAAAAGCTGTATTTGCATGTTTTCTGTACCCAGTGTCATCAAAATGCCAGCATATATTATATATATATATATATATATATATACACATACACACACACACACACACACACACACACACACACACACACACACACACACACACACACACACATATATATATATATATATATATATATATATATATAGATAGATATAGATATATAGATATGTATATTCCTATATAAGGTAACCATATGAAATGTTGGGACGTGCATGACTGAGTTCTGAAATATAGAGACTGCCCATACACATACATGTAGTGATGTTTAAAGCAGTAAACATTCCTGTTTTTCTCCTTTTATTTCAAAGATCTGCATGGCAAATTTTAATTAACAGAACGTATGTTGCCTTACTTTTTGCAAGGAAATCGACAGAGGAATGATAAACATAAGAAAACCTGCAGTAAAGCAAAAGTTCCATTCATTTCCCACATTCGCAGCCACAACTAAGCACAAGTGCATACTGTTGTATTCACACTGAATAGTCTTGACAGAACTGCCTGTAAAAAAGTCGCTTGCATGAGCAGTCTCTTTCCTGGAAATTTAAATCCACAAGCACATGTTCAAGAAAACAGTCGCTATTACTCCAACAGAGATTAAAAAGTCCATCGTTGTCTTTGGTATCCAGAGTAGTCTATTACCAGAGTCCCTACAGTAAAATAAAGGTATATCCGATCCACTTCCAAGCCATCCACTGGCATCAAATGAATCTTTCACCAGACTCCTGTTCTCCAACAGGGTACTAATGTAAGAGGAGAGCCTTGTATCAGTTCCACAGCTTTGTGGCAGCATATTTAGCCTTCATAAAACACAAACTGAAAGAAAAGAGCTGTCATCTTGTTTACTCTCACTAAAGGCAGCAGTTTATCAGCATAAATAAAAAGAAATAAAGAAATGACTCTAGTAACAAAAGCATACTTCTCAACTTCTTAGAACAAACAATCTGGACAAGGCCAAAAATAAAGCATCAAAAATAGGGACTAGGGACTAATTTTAAATATTGCTCTAATAAACTTGGAAAATAGCTAGAATAAAAGGTATTGAGTTACCATACATTTTCTGAAAGATATGAAGTCTGAACTTCAAATACCTGTCATTATTTAGTGAATTCAATCCTCACTGATTTGCCACAAAAATCCAGGAAAAACACACATTTTATTAGAAATAGACCAAAATATGAGAGAGAAAAATCTGGACATTGTATGAAAATCTGGACAATTGAGAGATATGAACAAATGTAACAGAAGCAGCAGGTACAGAAACTTGCCGTTTTACTTTACCTTCACTAGCAACAAGGGGAAAGTAAAGCAGCATGCTTTTGTAACTGCTGCTGTTGCTGTAGTTTCTTTTGTTACTCGTGACATTTTTTTCTTATTGTCTTCTTTTTAAGCTAAAAATAAAGCAAACATATATCAGTTATGTGTGCGTGCATGTGTTCGAGAGGGCGTAAGTGACTGCGCATAAATTTCAACTACTTTGCTAAGGAATTCTGGACCAAGACAACAATAAAGGGGATAAAATACCCCAAATCACGGTCACATTTTTAAATATTACCCTAATTGACTTATAAAGTTGATAGAACAAGAGATTCTGCAGCAACTTGTTTTTTTTTTGAAAAATAAGAAGTATGAAACTGCAATGGCTGGATTTATTGAGTAATTGTAGTCCTCAGAGATTTTTTTTCAAAGGACAGAGCAAAAATATAAGGCAAATTCAGAAATGTTCTAAAAAACAGCTGAAAGGTATGTAAGGTGGAGGGAGGATGCATTAGTTTCCACTGTATGTATATTCTTCATTCATTTGATCTTAATGAGACATCTGAGGAGTATACAGTTAAAGAAGTGACTGTATTTGCTGGGCATCTGTGTGTATTTCTGTCTATATGTGCATGAGTTTGTCTGTGCCTCTGCGTATGTGCGGGGGAGGGTCTGAGTTTTTGTATATGTGTGAGAGAGGCAACCTCTGCTAGTGTGTGCATGTATGAGTGTATGGTTTATATGAGCCTCTGTGTGTGTGTGTGTGTGTGTGTGTGTGTGTGTGTGTGTGTGTGTGTGTGTGTGTGTGTGTGTGTGTGTGTGTAGACATTAAATACATAATTATATATATTGGATGTAAATACATCCTCCAGTAATAATTACATATCCTGCAGCAATTGTGAAACATTAGGTGGAGGAATTATTTTACATCAAAACTATAAACAAAATATATATGCTAATAAGAAAGCACATACAAACCAATTTAACAGATATTCTACTTTCTAAATGTAAAAATGCCTAACAGGGTGGGCATTATAGGAGAAATAATGGCTTTTCAAGGGTGGAGAGGCCACTACATGTGGCACTAGGCCTCAAAACACCTCAGGGTAGTCTATTTCCACAGTAACTCCCACCCTGTTGGACATTATTGCTTAGGTTCATAGGTGAATACTAGGCTAACTGTTATAAAGGGGCAGTCCATGCCCAGCCAATTACCCAAGCTCAGACTGAAACCCTGTATTTTGTAACTATGAGGTGAAGACCTAATCCATTATTCCAACCCCCCCCCCCCTCACCACCATTGCTTGCTTAATGGCCATATGTGTCTGAGGTTTCACCAATTATGCTTGCACATACTGGATGGTCATTTTCTAATCTAAAGGCACACCAGCTTCCTTTCCAGACTTATATGCCCACTTTGAATTACAGCACGGTAACCATTCAGCTGCTGATTTTTAGAATTTAATTAGATTCTTGTGTACGTTGCTATGATATAAACTATGCTTTGGACTAGATTTCTCTTAGCTATAGATATGATTTCTGGATATGGTCCCTTTTGTTTGTCTTTTCGGCTTTTCCCAGTTAGGGGTCGCCACAGCGGAACTCCATTCCGCTAATGATTGGCAGTAGATTTTTTATGGTGCCGAGTTGCCAGCCCAATGCCCAACCTTCAGCAAAGGCACGCCCATTCACGCATGTCTTTCGGAGGTCACTCGACCGCCGGGAGGACATGCAGACTTCACACAGAAGGCACTCCAGCTGTGAATCGAACAGGAGAACCTCTTGCTGTCAGGTAATAACGCTACCACTGTACCACCGCGGCTTGAGGAATACACAATGTAAACAGAGAAATTAAAGACAAAAAAACAGAAACTGCAAGAACAGGAAAAAAAATTTTACCTAAACACACTAACACTCGAGAGTAGTAGCTAGACGTGACCATTTTGGAAAGCAGCAAATGAGATCTGAGGTAATGAAAACCATAATATATATGGAAGTACTGTATCTATGACATACTATGGTTCCAGCTAGTTACAAACACGGGCAGCGGCATCTAAATGCGCTTGTTTCAGATGTACAAGCCACAAAACCAATATTCGCTGACACTGATTTTCTCCTTTACTCCAAAAGATAGTCATGTCATTTACTGCTGCCATTATAGAATGCTACTACATATTTTATAACATATAAAAGTGATAAAAAAGTGAAAGTGGTCTTTTGCAGCAGTACATCTGATTTTTTGAGCTAGAGATCTCATGAACAGCATTCCGAGTTTCGTATTACTTTTCACTACAGAGTATAGTGTGTTGGAGCAAATTGTTACTTTTTGAATATAGTTTAATCAAACATAATTTACCGTATACTGACAAATGCTTCATCTTGTTTCAGGGTTGCTGGTATTTCTCAAGACTGTTATCTACCCTGGAGACAGAAGCTGATGTAGCCAATCTCTGTTCGATACTTACCTGCTCCTTTCTGGGAATACTGATGACACATTCACCCATCCAGCAGTATAAAGTAAACAGAAAGGACCCACAAAAGAGAAAAAATAGTTTTAGGACATTGGAAGAAGGGGTTCAGGTTTCCAGCCTCACAAAAATAAAAAAACAATGTCCAAGTTACTTGTTTCCTTTTGAGAAAGAGTTTGAGTGAGAAAAGCGAGCCAGCTTTTTATTACGTCTACTCATACATTAATTTTCAGGATAAGCTCCATTGTCTCAGCAGAACAAAACAGAAAGCTGTATATTTTGAAATTACCATAAACTCATACTTATAATGAATAATAGATGCTATACCAAATATTCTGAGGACTTAAAATGCAGTCAGCACACTACATATTATGACAGACCTTTGCAGCAACTAAGTGTGTCTCCAGAGGGAAACACATCAACCTTATTTTTCTGCAGTCTGACTGTGAAGGCGGCTTGTAATAAGTTTCTGTTTGCTGAAATACCAGTAGAAGAAATATGTTTGTAACTTATCAAGGAAGCAAATCAAGTAGTGTTAATAGTATCTAAAATAGTAACACTCTTGAGACATGCAGAAAGCAAGAATATGTGACGGTATTCGATGGTAATATTCATTCCTCATTAACACTTTAAAGCTGTCCTTGTGGGATAGATTAATGTTGGATTGGGGAACTGATACTAATTAGGAGGAAATGCCATGTTTTGCATATTTATTGATATCAACAATATTAACAAAAAATGTCATTTACATGTTCTGACTGAGGGTTAAGACTAGGAGTTGCTAATCGGATTCAGCCAATAATCCTATGTTTGAATCCTTCAGTCTCCACAAGCACAGTGTGAGGTTTTGAGCGAGTCAGTTAACCAGGCAGTCTTCCTAGATTGGCTCTGAAAAGAGGCAATTGTACCTAGTGGGATTTCCCAAAAAGCAAAGGAATACATTTAAATTCTGTTGAACTAACTCAGTCCGTTACAAAAAAATGTATGACATGCCTTGTTTGATTCTTCGATTTGTTTTGATGGTATATCAGCCATTTTAATTATAAAATAAAAAGAATATAATAAAGTCAACAAACAGTTTGCAATGAAAGAGTTAATTACACCGCCACTACTAAAGAGAAAACTAGGAGTTTCAAGTGGGACAAAGCTGTCTAAGGGGAACTTGATTGCTGTCTTTTGTGTAAGACACTGTGCCCTAAGCAAATATTTAGACACCCTGCCATCTGTTCTGTTCTGCTGCTTCTATAGAATGTTTATTAATTAAAGACCTTTATTCTTTGGGAACCTTGGTAAGATAATGGATTTTGTTTTACTATCATTCAATGTCTCTGACAGTCTGTATGCAGAAGAACACAGAAGAACATCTGCGTTGCAAGTACTCTGCAGTAAAGCAAAGTGAGACAACAGAGAGAACTATATTTCTTGTACATCCATACAGACACAGACACATGCATATAAATTAGACAGAAAGAGAAGGTGAGAAAGACAGACTCTTTTAAAAATAATGATATGCATCTATAAAATAAGTGGTGTGTTTTTTTTTGTTTTTTTTACTAGTGAGGGAATTACAAAGGTTCAAGATTTAGATGTGATGTAAGTTCTCATGGGAATATCTCATGAGAAAAAAACGATACCATGGGTAGCCTGTTGACCTAAATAGATTTGTCACATGTGAGTGTATGTGTTATGAAAATTCTGTTATTAGCTTATTGACTGTGATGCATTTACTACTCAGGTTTTATGATTGTAATTTACTGGCAGATATTTGTACAAGCCTTCATTTTTTTCACCTATTAAGGCCTGATGTATCCTAGCTTTCTAGACAAATTAGGTCAACTAAATTTTATTAACAAAGATATCTGTTTTTCGCTGACTCTAATGTGCTCTTGTCTGGTGATTTAATCTTGGAAAAGTTTGTTGACTAAGTTTTGCTTGCTGATGAGAAAAATCCAAAGGACTTAAGGTGCTGTAAACAAATATGCCATTATTTGCAAAGACAGAGATGTAAATACATGTTATTGTTGTATCTTTTAGCTTTTCCTGGTTAGGGGTTGCCACAGTGGAACTCCGGTCCGCTAATGATTGGCAGTAGCTTTTTACGTGCCCAGTTGCCAGCTCTGACGCACAACCTTCAACGAAGGTACGCCCATTCATGCATGCCTCCACACAGAAGACGCTTTAGCTGAGAATCGAACAGGACAACGTCTTACTGTGAGGTGACAACGCTATTGCATACCTCAACATATCACATATCAAATTGAAACATCAAGTCTCTAACTACTGACTGAGACTGAGTCTACAATTCTATGATTTTTTTATCATAACCACTATAACAAAACTAAGCAGACAAACTGCTACATATTATTTAAAGAGACGCTGGATGAGGTACTGGAAGAAATAATATGTCCGTCTAGATTATGATATGTAGTTTTCAAATTTTTAGTTTAGTGATATATCAAGCCATTTCTATGGGTAGAAAAATACATTTATTTTATATCAAGCCTGTTAGATTATATTTTAGGATCCCAAACTACTCAATAAGAGAATAATGACAGAGATACTTTCTGCCATGAGACCACTTTTTGGCCTCATTGTTTGTAAAAAAATTGTCTTTTTAAAACAGCCCCAGCTTGATGGAGACAGCTCCTAGCAAAAATCTGTTATGAACTTACAGTGACTAGATTTAACATGAAAAACTGAGACTGCCTTACCTCACTATACCAAGTGTTAATGCTATAGAGATGTTGGCTCATGTACAAATGTAAGACCCATTTGCTGAGGCCTTCACATTTTTCTCTTTTCATTGTTTCAGTTAACTAAAGGCTATGTTCCTGCATAGGCAGCAACCTCATCTTCTGTTAGGTTTTACATCTCTAAAGATTATGGTTTAGTTTCATATAACCTTCTTTGAATTTTGATGTCAGTGCTTTACATTTGTTAATATCAAGCTTGTTTTTTCCCCCATTTTTATACAATGCATTGCAAATAGTTTCTTTCTGCCTTTCATTCACATAGTGACTGAAAAATGTCCATGTATCCAGTTAAAAATAAATATATAAATGAATAATTACTGCATTGTTACTGAAATTGTATTTAGAGATTGAAAAAAAAAGTATCCATAAGGATTTATTTAATATTTTTAGTTTACTAACCTGGTAAGTGGGCTGGTTAATAGTTGAGGATCTGGGAACATAGATAGAAAAACAGCCTTTCCCCAACATGTGGCCAGGGTAGTAAAAAATGATTCTATGTTGCACAGCTTATAAGTAAGCCCATGGCATCTAGGTACAAGGGAGTCATGGTGTCATTTTCTTTGGCTTTTATCAGACTCATCATTGAGTATAATTCCCCCTTCAACATGTACCTGACCAGACATATGCAACAGTTGCAACACCCACAAAGGTTCCTTACCATAAGAATCCAGGGTATAAACACATTGTCTTAGATAGCTCACCTTAAAATCCTATCTCAGTACTTGATCTCTTACAGGTTACTGAGAGGTGATATATGCAAGGCATCCTTGTATCTAGCTCTGATGGACCTTTTGCACATACACAAAATGAATAGCCTCAGAACCACTAGATCCAATGACTTAATTTTGCTTGTGACATAAAACATGTTGGCAAGACAGATATGTGTCTCAAGGAATCACCATGCTGTGAAACAGAATCCCCATACATGTAAAGCAGACTCTATCCTTAACCCTAGTTAAGCATAACCTTGACCAGTGGATAGGAAATCAGAAATTCACCCCAGGTTTGGCCTGCCATGTCTCTGATAGACAGAGCAGACTGTAATGCCCAAACTAACATTACCCCCCACATAACCTCTAGAAACTTTTTAACTAACACACCATCTCTTAAATGTTCATCATGCATAAGGACACAGTTGGGTTGGATTGCTTGGCTAGACTTATAAAGAACCTGGTGGTCCATAGCTTAGTACAGACCAATGAATCTATGACATATTTTAACCATGAGGTAGATCAGTTATTTATTTATCCTTTGTTGACTGTCCCATTTTCAGGGGGAGACCTGAGGTGGCATTTATACTACCAGGGGAAGTTTGGCCAGGACATTGGGGAACTTCCCTTACTCATTGTTGTGAGTGGGACCCATTTTGGAGGAGCACTTCCTGTTTCCATTCCAGGTGCCGAAGTGACCTGGAGAAGCAGGGAGTCAGATGGAGAGAGAGAGAAGGAGATGATGAAGAGGTGAAAGACATGGCAAAGAAAGCAAATATTGAGACTGGAGAATGTATGCAGGATTCTGAGGAAATCTATCGAAGAAATCTGTTTGATGAAGATGAGTCAGCAAATGATGGATGTATAATTACAACTATCCAGTCAGGAGGGTTGTGGGATGATTTACTTAAAGAAATGGTGGCACAGAGTTACCCACAAAATGAAGGAGATGTTTCCTGAGGGAACGTTATAGAGAAAATACAAAGAGGAGGATGCAGAAACAATACTGAAGAATAGTGGTGAGATGGGAAAGAAAACATATGCAGAGAAAGTAAAAGAAGACAAGAGTGGAGTAGCAGAAAGAAGCAGAAGAAAATGAAAAATAGAAGTACATGGTAAGGATTCAAAGTAAATAAGACAAATAAATGGACGAGTATGCTGTATGGGACAATTTAATAGCTCCTTTGGGTGTAAAAACACATGAGGTAAGAGCATGTATTCTTATAAAGAGACATTTTGTAACATTATATTTGACACTGTTTTTTCAATCGAAATTTTCCTGGAGAATATGAAAAAAAGAAAGACTAACCTATGGAATCTTTGTGATAAAAGCATTTAACAGGGAAACAAAAGAGAAAATTAATGTACAATTTTGAACAGATAGTAATAGAGACTTTGAAAGGACATTTGAAAACCTTATGTAAAGAAGTACTGTACATTGCAAAAGTTTATAACAAAAAGGATTTATGGATTGGTGACTGGGATTGTAATATTGCTTTAAAAATAGACAAAAAATAGACATATTCCAAGCATGATAAAGGTGAAGGGGGGTTGGGGTGTTGTAAAATGCTGGGGACAACCCAAAATGTGGTTCTTTTTGTGGAAACAGTGAAAAAAGAAAATGTTATATTTGTGGGGAAGCGGGACAATATTGCAAAAAAAATTTAATTGAAATGTTATAAATGTAACAAAATTGAATATTTATGGATGGATTGCAAAAAAATGAAAATAAGACTGAGGATAAAGAAAGAGAAGAAATTTAACAAATAGAAGAAATTTTAGAAGTAGTAGCAACTGAAAAAAAATTAGATGAAAAAATAATAAAGAGGACATAGAAGAAAGTTGTGAAATAAGCGATGAAGAAGACATAAATTGGGAAGCAGTAAAAGAAGAAAAGAATTCTATTGTAAAAGGGTAAAATAAAAAGAAAATTTAAAGGGATAAGTGCAAAAGAAAAAAAGAAAGTAAATGGATGAAAAAGAATATATCCAGCCAATGTTTGGGGGTTGGTGTAATGGTTAAGGTTTTGACTCACAGACACAAAGTACAGTGTTTGATTCTCACCTTTGGGAAAGAAATTGGCTAGGCTTAGAATGCCCTATTAAGAAAGCTTGACTAGTAATTATCTATGAACTTAGGAAACCATGAATCTAAAGAAAATGTTATAGTGCTTTTTGTAAATGTGAATAGTAGTAAGAATATAGTAAGAAAAATAGGAATTTTGAAGTGGTTTAATACATGTGACATAGATGTAATTTTATTAGAAGACATTGGATTTTTAGTACATGAAGAAAGATTACAAACAGAAAAACTATGGGGGGGGGATAATTCAGAATTTGGGAAATGAGAAAGGTTCTGGAATATCCAAATTCTGTACAAATACAGTAAATATATTAGATATAACTTTAGTAAAAATAGGAATATTAACCATTGTAGATTTAAAATGGAAAAAAACAAGCATATAGAATTAGAACATTATATGCTTATACTAATTGTAAAGAAAGCCAAGGCTTGTTTCATCAGATTTTAGACTATATGGCAATAAATATGAATATTATAATAACAAGAGACTTTAACTGTGATTTAAGGGGCAAGCATAAAAAGAAAGGAAATAAGAAAAATGTTCAAAGTTATAAGATGTGGTAAGTTAAAACTTTGGAACTAAATTTCAGGGACTTACAAAAAGGGATGTATATAACTGAAATAGATTATTTTATAGTATCAGTGTGTTTAGTTATAGGAGAAGAGGAGGAGGTTGTAAAAGGATTTCGTGATCAGATTGCAATATGGCTAAAGATAAAGGAAAACAAGGAATATACAAAAATAGACAAAGGAATAAAAAGGATAAATGAGAAATCATGTAATGAAGAAGGACAGAGATTAATAATACAGTTATGGAAACAGTTATGGAAACATTACTAGAACATTTTCTAAAAAATTATCTGAAAACTGGATGATATTTAAGAAAAATATAAAAAAATGTTTTTTACAGTGGCAATATGATGTGAGAAAAGTAAAGAAAGAAAAATATAAAAGAACATATAATGATGCTTTGGAAGATTTAGAACACAATGATATAAAGACCTTTGACAAAGAAAAAGAATTATATGAATGAAATCAAGAAAAAATACAAGAATTGTTATATAGGAAAAGATATATTTGCAAGGAAAAAGAGAAGTATTGAGTTACTTAAGCAGATTAGTAAAGGAAGATAGTAGTGTAACGAGAGAAATAAAAAATGTAAAAGGAGATATAGGAAGAATCCAGGAGAAGATTATGAATAATGTAGAATATGTACAAGAAATGTTTAAAGAAAAAAGAAGGTAGTGAAAAAAATAGAAAATAAAATAGTTAACAGAAATACAGAATAAAGATTTTGAGAATGATATTTCTTTAAATGAGCAAAATAAAGTATAAAAACAAGTAAGTATAGATTCAGCTGCAGGACCAGATGGAATGGGGTATGAAATGTATATAATTTTAAGAAAATGGTAAAAATATTTTTAAATATTTGAATGAATGGTTAAATCAAGGTTTTAATTATAAAGAATTATGTGGAATACTTAAATTCATATGGAAGATATGAGACAATTAAAAAACTGGAGAGTGATAGTGTTGAGTAATAAAGATTATAAAATCTTTATGAAAATAATACAAAAGGGATTTGACACTAAAATGGAAAATATTATGGAAGATAGTATATGTAGTATAAAAAAGAATGATTGTCAAGAATTGTTAATGATAGAGAAATTGTATATGATATTATGAATAGAAAAGAAGCAAAATCATGATAGGAGACCTTAGTAAGGCATTTTGCACAATTGGACATGAAATCTTATGGGTAATAATGAAAGAATATAATATAAGTGAGAAAGTTAGGAAATTATGCATGTCAATGTACATTAATAATAAAGTAAAAATACTTGTAAATGTCTGATTAAGCCAAGAGGCACATATGAAGAGCGTTGCAAGACAGGGATGTCCATTGCACTGTATATGCTTTGCATTAGTTATGAATGTGATAGTATGTCAAATAAATTACAAAATGAAGGAGGCCAGATATATAAAACCTGAAGGGTTCAGAATTCCAGTTATGTTAACATATGCAAATGACACTATAATAATTGCAAAAAAAAAAAATTGAATAAAATATGTAATTCACACAAATGAGTATCTAAAGGTGTTATGGATGGCTTTAAATAAAGAGAAAAGTAAAAGAATAAGTGATGTAGTAAATATGGGGGTATATATTTTACAATGAACAAAATGTATGTGTTAGGTATAAAATTTGGGAATAAAGAGGCAAGTAGAATTCAATGGAAAAAAAAAATGTAGAAGAAATAAAACAACCCTGTCTCTTCTGGAGATCATAGAAATTATCATTCAGAAAAAGGCTTATTTGATAAATTCAGTACTGATGGAAAAATAGCATATTTAGAAACTCTATGTTGCCAACAGTTTTTGAAAAGGAATTATTGCAAACATGTTTCATTTTTATGGGATTCTAGAGTAAACCCAGCAAAAAAAAGAGGAGTTTTGTATGTAAATAATGAAGGAGGTGGTTTAGGGTAAATTAACACAGTAGCATATTATTATTAAATTTGTATAAAGTGTTAAAGTGGATAAATGAAAAAGATAAAAGTTTATTAGTAAAATAAATATAGGTATGATAAATGTTGATGTATAATAAAAATAGTAGAAGAGAAAAAGAATATGTAAATGAAAAAAATAAAATGTTACCAAGAAAAGAATATTTTTGTGGAAAATAAAAATTGATGATCTAGAAAATGATAGAAAAGTATGGCATAAGAATGTAATGAAAAAAACATTACTATAGAAAACCATGCAAAAATCTAACTGCTGGAAGCATTCAAGCTGTAAAAATAAGAAACAAATGGTGTAATCATAAAGTAGAATACCATGATTTTTTTTTGTGTGGAGACTGGTAATAGATAAATTGCCTATGGAAGGAAATATGCCATATAAAAAGAAAAGTGATAGAATATGTGTACATTGTCAAGAAGAAGAAACTACAGAACATTTGTTTTTGAAATGAAAAATAGTAAAAAAGTTATGGGGAAAACTATGTAAAGAATATTTTTTCAAAGATATAAAAGAAGTGGATGGTGGTTATGGAAAATGAGTGTAGGTCTAATATAGATGGAAATTTAGCATGATTGTAAAGGAAATTATGAAAATATATAAACATATTTGTATATCTCTGTATTTCTACATTTGTAAATATTTGTAAATATGTTGTAAATAAGACTTCTTTTTGTATTTAAATAAAGGACTCTATTCACTGGGCTGTACTTGTGACTGGCTGTACATGAGTAACTGTGTGTGTCCCATTCCTAGCACAGTGGCAGCTGGGGGAATGATGCACAAAATGAAGGTAATACTTGTTAGAGTGGAGG